>NW_026555337.1:28938775-29057189 GCF_029017545.1 Prosopis cineraria | reverse complement strand
ATAAAAAATGCAATTATTTAAATAATAAAAAAGCAAGCCCAAAAATTTTAAAAAATAAAAGAACAAATGCAATGTAACAAAATAGACTGATAAAAGTTAAACTAATTTGAAAGTTAATTTGCTTTTATTTTTCTACGTATACATGACAACTTATTAATATACTTTACACATTATATTAATTTAAGAGTTAACTTATTTTCAAACTTAAATACTAACATGATATGTTTAATAAAATGTAAAAAGATCAAATCGATAGCAATTAAACTTAAGGGATTAAATTAAGAAATAAGTCAATGGACCTAAGAGTAATTTAATTATTTTGAGTGAGACCTTAAAATAAGTTCTCCCTTCTTTTTTTTCCTTCATTTTCTTTTTCCAGTTCCAAGAATCTAGATATCATTTTTTCTGCCTTATTTAATTTGAAGGAGCACAATAATGGCTGCTAAAAGGAAGAATCCATGAAAAAACAACACACACAGTGCCAAAATGAGGGGAGGAAGCAAAGCAAAGCCTCTTTGGAAGACTTGAACTACCATAGCCATATGCAAAAGTTCCAACCTCCCACATGATGGATCAATGTGAAAGGAGTAACAAACAATATAATACTCAAGTACGAATCTCAAAAAGCTATCAAGTAGCGCTCAATTCAATTAGTTGGAAGAATTTGATTAACCTATCTTAGGTTTTAAATTCAAGTTTTGAAATATATGGTCACATTAAATAAATATATCAATTGCTTCTACGAGTTATTTGTGAAGCCAATGTTAGTGATAACAATTCTATATAATGTGGAGTTCGATTTGGGTAAGACATGATAATGCCCCAGATTTCCCAATATAATATACCAGGCACTGGAATTTAAAAAAAAAAAAACAAATCTCAAGAAGCTAATATATTGAGTTGTGTGGGGCATGTATCATAGGCCGTTCATTTCTACTATCGCTATAATGCTCTCTCAAGATTTTGCTTAATTTCACTATAAAGACACAAATCTCAAAGGCAATCTCTTAAGACTTTGTGTTATATTTTACGCTTTAAAAATAATAATAAAAGGCTATGACAATGCTGTATAACCAAGCCAGTAGGCTAGTTAATCATAATGAACAAGTGGCGACCCTGAATACCTAAAATAAATATTAATATTTTTTCAATAAATTAATTTTTAAATTTTATTAAATTATATTAAATGTAAAAATTATTAAAATTAAATACTACTAAATGATTTTTCATAAAATATAAAATTGTAATAACATAAAAATTATATCCTATTAGGATCTTATGTTATATTTTAAGTATCAATAAAACTTACTTAACTCTTTTGTATAGTATAGAAATTTTTGTGATAAAAAAACAATCAAAGAGGATAATTAAAAAATATTAGGTGGGCCCCATATTTGAAAATTTATTTATTTGTTTATTTTCATATTTTTTAGACAATTTAAAAATTGAAAATTTTCAACCTAAACAAGGAGCATGCAAATGTAGAAAATATTTAGAACTAGATTTCATTTTCATCTTTAGATAAAATCGAAGAAAAAAAATCAAGTTTTTTTTTTTAAATGGCCAGTCTGGGCTTTTTTTCTTTCTTTCCTTTTTTAACCCCCAAACACGCTGGTTTGGGCTTTTGTTAGAAGATATGGAGGTGCGGCATGGAGCACCTGGTTGGGTTGGAAGATAGTTTAATCTGATAATGACATAGAGGAAATTTCACAGACTCTTAAACCCAATCCTAAGCTTGAATTATTATCTCTACTTAATAATGATGATGATAATGATAATGATAATAATAATAATAATAATAATATTGAAATTTTGATACATTATTTTTTTAAAAAAAGTAATAAATGAAGTAGTAAGGGGTATATTTAAAAAATAATTATAAAAATTATCAAATACTCTATATTTTGAAGCAAGGTTTTTATAAGATGTCTAATATTGTGCTCAGTTTTATTGATATTACTAAAATCAAATTTAATTTGAAAGGCTTTCACAAATCAGTATGCATTATAACGACTTTATAGTGAACAAATCCTAATAGAGCGTAACACGTTTGCTACAGAGTTTTGTAATAAATAGTATTAAAGAGAGTTGATTTTTATTTTTTATTTTTTTATTTTTTAAATCCTAGCCGAATTTCTTTGTTCACTAGCTGGCTCTCATTGTGATCCAATAGCCCATCTATGTCAAGATAGCCAAATGTTTTTAACCAACACATGTTGTAATGTAAAAAAAAAAAAAATTGATTTTCTTTTTGACTATCATTAATATATATTATCAGTTTTAACTATATATTTAAAACCCCACTATTGTCCAACAATCAATATATATATATGCATTAAGGAAATTCAGTCTTATTTTTTTTAGACGAAATTTTACTTTTGCTTTTATTGTCTACTTTTTATCACAGTTTTTTTTAATTAAGGTAATTTATCGTCCATTTGAAAAAAAAGGCGTAATGTATTGTCCTCTTCTCAATGTTCAATTACAAATTTTTGGCCGCCTTCAAATGTTAGGTAAATTCGTCATTGCATATATCATCATTATTTAACAATAAATAGTTGACTCTATTTTTTTTATTTGAAATTTTAATAATATAATATTTTAAAGTCATCTTTCCTTTTTTTTTAAAAAAAATTAATCTCTTTCCATTCACAGTAACGTAAAATGGGCCACCTAGCTACTTTCTTTGTCGTGGTTGTCAAAATCAACCTCCTAAAGTTGGAAGGAAGAAATAATATTTTAAAAAGAAAATGAAATTTTGTCAATCCAATTTTTTTGACTTTGTCAAGTTTTTTTTTTTTGGTGACATGACTTTGTCATATCCCATTCATGGAAAATTTCAGTCGGGTCTCCAACTGATTAGTGCACTGATGGCGGGATCCATTTGGGTCAACAGTCAGGTCAACTCATTTCATATAGTATTAATTTTTATTCGTGGCGTTTTCTATTGCATAATATTACTTGGAAATTGTTGATTTAATTTATACATCTTATTATTAATTTTTTTTAAGGAATTATAATATTGGATGATATTTCATCAACTCTCATCATATGTTTGATGGGTGAAGACCATATAAATTTATTTTATTAAAAAAATATAATTTTTAAATCCTACATTTTTGTTCGCATTTTACTTTTAGTCTCTGTATTTTTTTTTAATATTTTAGATCCTATACTTTTATTTTTTATTATTTAAAAATATAAAATAATAAAAATATAAAAATCTAAATATCAAAAAAAGGGCAGGGACACAAAGCTATATTTTTTTATATATTTTTTTCAATTAAATACAAAATCTAAATGAAAATAAAAAATGATAATAAAATAAAATAAATTTTATTCCCCAAACCGTTTGTCTAATGAAAAATAAGATGTGGTGAACCGAGAAGTCTCCTCCCACTTTCAGTCCCATTACTTGGAAGCTGGGGTGAATTTTCATTAATGCATCAGCCTCGAACTTTCCTTGCTTATCAATTTCAACTATTTAAATATTTATTCATGTGAACATCAAATTACATTCAACATCTTGTTTGGACAAAGGGAAAATGACATAAAAATATACCAAAATAGACAAATGACAGGAAGTGGGATTTTCTTTAATATGGGCAATATGGTAATTTCTCAAAAATTTATGTCAAAACAGACGTAAAGACTTCACACTAATTATCGTAATTTGCGGTCCCTTTCTATTATTTGCCTAATTTGAGGGATTTTTGTTTCATTTTCCCTTAGATTAACCTGATATGTGTGTATACATATATATATATATATATAGTGCTTGTTTGGAATCATATTTAGTTGGCTGAAATTGTAGCTTGTGGGCATAAAAGCTAGTTAGGAGTAAAATAATATGTTTGAGTAAGAGCAGTTGGCAAATTAGTTTTTCTAAGCCAACTATAATTAGGCTAGAAATCCATATTGTGAAGCTTTTATGCAGATTAATTATGTTGAGATTTAGTTGTTGGCAGCATTTAATGCATTTTAAAATTATTGAACAACCAATTTATCCTTTCATATTCTTTTGAAATTTGAAATTTTTATTATTCATAAATTTGACCTTTTAATTATTTGTTAGATAGATTTCTTTAAATATATAGACCTAATTAAGTTTTTTAATATTTACAAATACTTTTTACAACATTATATGAACTTTTGTTTATTTTTAATTATAATTATAATTTTAATACTTTTCGTAAATTTGTCAAATTGCATGCTTGTATTGTGTGTGAGAGAGATAGAGAGCCATAAAAATCATGTTACTTTCCATCATTATATATTTAAATATATGTTTTAATTATATCATCTTAACATGTTTTAATTTGATGAATAGACCTTTAAGAGTATCCAAACATAAATTGCATTGTAATAACTGACTTTTACCTCAATTTTAATTTGCAAATTGCAAATAGTAGTTTGTGCAAACTTTAGTTTACAAACATTAATCCAAACATTTAAAGATTCTTTGACCATCTACTTACACCTCATTCTAAATTCTCAATGTTTAATGTATCTTATCCAATTATATTAATTATATTGTTTGATTCAGTCTTGTATTAATGTAATACACGAACAGATTCTACATTAATTACCACATTTAATTTACTCTAAACTTTTGCTCTCACCTCGTTTCAAACCCTAAAATACAACTTATCTAATAGCATAAGAATCAGTTAATTTTTTTAAAAAAAAACACGGGAGATTTGCTAATCCAATGGACAACATTAATTATTTGAATTCTTCATTAGCTTATTTATATTTTTGCTTGGCAAAATGCAACATTTAGATTTAAAATAAATCTCTTTTTATAAAATTTTTAAACTATCTAAAAATCACTTTCCTATAAATAAACACAATTTTCTTTCTTAATAATTTGACTCAAATTACAACTTTATTATTTTATTTTTTTTAAAAAAGATTGAAGCTATTTAATAGACAAGTAAATCTTATATAGATTTTTTTTGCTAAAGTATATATTTAATCCCTTATCTTTATACAAGATTTTATTTTAATCCTTTAACTTTATAAAAGGTCTTTTTAGTCCTTTAATCATAACACTGTTAGTTTCATCCCAACAAATTTTTACATTAAACTTTTAAATATTGATAAAATATTCTTAAATATTGACATATGAAGTTTAATTTTTTAAAATAACAATGATTGACATAAAAATAATTATTTAAAATTAACGATATTAGGGTTAAAGAATTATAAAGTTACTTATAAAATTAAGGAATTAAATTAAAACTTTATATAAAGTTAAAGAATTAAAAATATACTTAACCTTTTTATCATCACTTTCTTTTTTATTTCATAGAATAATAATTAGGATGTCATTTTTTTTTTAATGTGAGGGAGCACAATGCTCCTAAAAGGAAGAATCAAAGAAACATGAGAAAAACAACACACAAAGTGCCAAAATGAGGGTAGGAACTAGATAGGAAGCAAAGTAAAGCCTCTTTTGAAGGTTTGAACCACCACAATAGTTTGAAAGGAGTAAGAAACAATAATACCCACCAAGTTTAAATTTAAAAGCTAATATAGAGTTGAGATGGGATCTAGATCCTCTCAAGCGTCTCTTATGATATATAGGCTCATAATGCATACACTACGAATCACAAGGCTTTGAAAAAAGAAGAAAGTAAGTAAAGCTCCAAATAAAAATTAATGACAATTAGATTTTCGCTGAAAATTTTTTAAATGAGTTGTAAAATTTGATTTAGATTGTTGCAAACAAGAACTCTAATTATAAATTGAGAGTTACAATTATAATTTAAACATCTTACAAGGCCTTTTTTTAAAAAAAAAAGATAAAGTAGCAAATTTAGCTATTTATTATTTTTCCAAGAGTATCCGATAACCTAAATTATTAGGTTATGCAAAATAAATCATGAACTTTAAAAAGTAGAATATTCAATAGCCCGCTATTAACTTCAATTGATAAACATATAGAAGCTCACAATGACACATGATACTCTAGGGCACTCCATGTTAGTATATGTAAATTTTAATCAAACACTGTTTATTTTCATACATATGAGACTCACAATGCATTAATCTCTTCAATTTTGTTACATTTATTCTCAGTCTCAACTTAAAAAGAAGAGGTTCAAAGAATTAATTTATGAAGATAACGCCAACAAAGTATTGGTCACTATGATCTCATTTGTTTTGGGACCAACAGCAAATGAATATATATATATATATATAAAATGAATAATGATGTTCAATTACTCAAAGTGGTAGAATTATACTTAATTATTAAATATAGTATACGCACGTCATTGGCTAGCAACTTTTTAGCCTACCCCACCAAAAACGACATTTGGTTTTATTTTTCTAGGCCAAATTTTGCTTTTGCTTTTATTATCCACCTTTTGTCACACAGTACTGCTAAATTAACGTTATGTATTGTCCTCTTCTTAATGTTAAATCATAATTTTTTCCCCTTCAAGCATGAGGTTGAATTCGTCACTGCCAACGTCATCAATAATTACTTAACAATAAATAGTTTACTTTATTATTTTTTATTTGACATATAATAAATATAAAATATTATAAAGTCGTCTTTTTTTAAAAAAAAAAATCCATCCCATTCCATTCACAATAAGACATTAAGACCAGATAAGGCTTCACAACTCTTTGTTGTGGTTATCAAAATCAACTTCCTATAGTTGGAAGGAAGAAATAACATTTAATAAGAAATAATAAATTTTTGGGCAAAGGGAAAAACATCTTCAAGAAATCAGTCAAAAACATTTATTGGCCTAAAATAAAAAAATGTGTACACGTGCTCATGAAATTATTTTTTTGATATATCTGTAATCAAATTATTAAAAGTCATCGGTGTTGATTGTTATGTTGTAAATCTAAAATTTAATGATTTAGTTATAGATGCAGAAAAAAATAGCTTCGTAGATACTCATGCGCTGTTTTTAATTTTAGGATATCGGATGCCAGATAATTTTTTTTTAATATATTTTCACCCTTTTATCCTCAATTATCTGTCAATCCTGATCTTTAACTTTGTAAAATCTTTTCTCTTTTTCTTTTTGGTGCCATGTCCTCGTCATATCTTTTTTCCATGGAAAAATTCGGTTTGGTCACCAGTTGATTTTAATTTTCATTGATCGTGGGATCCATTAGGATCAACTGTCAAGTAAACTTATTTCATATAGTAAATTATACCAATGAAGTTGAATTAAAATTATACCCGAATTTTTTTAATTATTTGGAATTTTCTATGTAATTTATTGATAATTTTCAATTTATTTAAATTAATAAAATAAATTAAGTTTTAATATTCTTTTAACATAATATTAGTTGGAAATTGTCTGTTTTGGCCAAATATTGGAAATTGTTTAGGAATATGTGTTTCTTTAAGAAGCATGTTGTGCATATTAATTTTGAATGTTTAGATTTAATTTGTATATATTATTAATTTTTTATTTTGAAGGAATAATAATAATATTGGATGATAATTCATTCAACTCTCATCATATGTTTGAAGGGAGAAGACTATATTCTATAATTATTTTTTCATTGAAATAAAAAAATCTAAACGATAATAAAAGTAAGATAAAATTTATTTCCCAAATCGTTTGTCTGATAAAAATTTTGTGATGAGCCTAGAAGCTTCCTCCCACTTTAAGTATAAAGTACTTGGAAGCTGGGGTGAATTTTCAATGAATCTACCCGTAACATTCCTTGCTTAATTATCAATTTCAATGATTTAAATATGTATTAACTCGACGTCAAAATCGCATTGAATTCCTCGCTTGGATTATGGAAATGACATAAAAATTCTTCAAAACAGGCAAATGATAGACGGTGAGATGCTGTTTTTTAACATGGATAATATGGTAATTTCTTTTAAAAAAAAACATTATATGTCAAAAACAGGAATACAGGCTTCATAATAATTATCCTAGTTCACTGTCTCTTTCTGTCATTTACCTTTATTTTGAGGCAATTTTTGTTTATGCTCCCTTGGGTTAAACTCTTATTTATTTATTTATACATGGAAAACAAAAGGTTTTTTTTTTTTTCCCCTTAGTCCAATAGATTCTTTTACCATCTTAAAGCTCATTCCAAATTCTCAATATTTAATTTATTTTGTAATGATATATTGTTAGACGTTACCTTGATAGATTTTCTTCAATTATCTTAAACCTTTGAAAGATCAAAGATTTTATTATCTAACATTTATATTTAAATATTTGTCTAAAAATTATTTAAATTACCAAAAAATTAATTTTTTATTATTTAAACATATTTATTTTGTAAGTTGTTTAAAAAATTAAATATATAAAGTGGCCAAAAAATATTCAAAGGCACAGTTTATGGACTCAATAAAGAAAAAATAAAATAATTTTTAATAATTTGGGGTAGTTAAACTAATCTAAACAAAAAAGTATTAAAAGTTGGGCTTGACTATAAATTTTTTATTTTTTTAGATATTTTAAACTTGATATGATTGAAACTTTAAGAAAATGGAGAGAATGTAAGTATTTAATAAACCTGATTTTTAAAAAATTTGAGTAGTGTGGTTCAAAAAAGTAGTGTGTAGAACCTAGGTGTAAAATATAACATCCTAAAATTTAAACCTAAGAATTTTAAATGTTTAAAAGGGTATATTAGTAAAAGTAACTGATTTTTTTATTAATGATGTTTTTGAGAGGCTAATGTAGCTAATGGATCATTGGGTAACCTTAAAAGAGTGCTAGATTAGAGTTCGAGTGGGCCATGACATGGAGAAAGGTTCAATTCATGTTGAGTTCTCTGTGACATGCACTATGGTGGATGTGCCAATGCGCCTCGACACATATGCAAAATCTGCACTTATTAGACTCGGGAAACCAGACCAAAATTAGAAGTGGGAGAAAAGAAAATCTGAGAAGGCAATGAGCAATGACTGGTAGGTGTTAAGGCTTGGCCTTGTAATTAGTTTGGAAGCATTTAGAGCTAGATTTATCTTTGAATAAGCTTCCTATAGCTCTCTCCCTCCCTTCATGTGAGTGTTCTAAGATTTGAATGTGAGACTTGATTTCAATTGTTCTTGGATAATAACCAAACCTATTGTTTTAGTTAAGGTTTGGGAGAGTTAAATCAAGCTTCTAAACATAGATTTATAGATTATATAGTGATTTAAAGTTTTTGGGTAGGGTTTGGACAAACTGTAAGTGAAAATTGGGAGATTAAAAGTAATGTGAGTAGAGATTTGGAATTTTTAATGTGTTTGTATGTTAAAGAGAATTAATAGAGTGTGTTGGGAGAATTGATTGGATTAAATTAAGATTTTGGGTATAATGAGTACTCAAAATTATGTTGAAAATGGGATAATTAGCGTGTAGATTAATGGTTGTATGGAGTTAGTGGACACATGTGGGGCCATGTTTGACCATGGTAACCCTTTTAGTGACAAAATAATTAAGGTAATCGGATTGTCTAAACTCTCTATTTGCGTGTTTGAATGGTTGTATGAATTTTTTAAAGCTAATACTCTTGTTTTGTAATAATATAGTATTAATATGAAATGATTATGATTTAGAAGCCTTATGTGAAATGGAATGGAAGTTGTTTTGAATATTGTGGATTTGAAAGACTAAACCTTATATTCAAGCATAATTATTTGTGGAATTTTATGGTTTCAGTGGAAACTTGTTATGAATATGTGTAAAAATGATTGAATTGTGAAAATTGTATGTTATGCCCATGTCAAATCAATAAGCATATGTTTGGCATGATCATTGTGAGAGGGTAAGGGTTCACCTTGTGTGTTGTTAGGGACATTATTTGAAAATTTATATAGTATATTAACACTGTGGAGGCCCCGGTGCTCAATATTATATTATTTAAAAGTCTCAATATTGTGTGAAATAGATTGGGCATCGACACCCTTAGCATTTGAGATTAAGGGGAGTCTGTGGTTTATAGTAGGCAAAGACACTCTTAGCCGAGGTTGCTTCTACTAATGGTGAGCTTAAGCCAATCCAATCATATGGATTTGGTTCTATTGAGTTGTCAGCCTAAGATTTAGTCAAAATATATAAGGAGGGTATAAGATGGCGTGTTGATCATGTATATCATTATATAACCATATATGTGTTTGTGTAGCTTGCTATGCATTTAAATGCCACTTCACATATACACTATCTATTCTCATACATGAGTAGTTTGACTAAACTATTTGGTTACTGAGTCCTCAACTCATCTCGTGGTTATATTTTACAGGTGAAGGCTCAGATAAGGGTAAGGGGAAGGAAGGTGTATAACATCTTGGATTTTAACTTTAGGAATTTCCACTAATTATAAGGTTATTTTAGTTAAAATTAAGTGAATTTTTGGTTAATGATGTTTTTGGGAGGCTGATGTAGCTAATGGATCCTTGGACAGCCTTAAAAGAGAGCTAGATCAAAGTATGAGTAGGCTGTGGAATGGAGAGAGGTTTAAAACATGTGACGTGCAAAATTTACATTTATCAGCTCACGAAATCAGATAGAAAATGAGAAGTAGGATAGAGAGAATGTGAATAGACAACGAACAGCGACCTGTGGGTACTAAGGCTCAACGTTAGGATCACTTTAAAAGCATTTGGAGCAAGATTTAGCTTTAAGTAAGCTCTCTACCTTCTCCTTCTCCCTATATTCAAACTTTTTTTATGATTAGGGTATTTTGGGGCTTTGATTCAATTTTTCTTGGATAATGGCTAAACCCATTGCCTTAGTTAAAGTCTTGGTAGTTAAGTCAAGCCTTTAAACCTATATTTATAGATTATATAATGATGTGGAGCTGTTGGTTAGGGTTTGGACGAACTTTAGGTAGAAATTGGATGATTAAGAGCAATGTGGGTAATATAATGATGTTATCTATATGTTGAGATGTTAAATATGATTAATGGAGTGTGTTGTAAGAATTATCAGGTTGAATAGAGGTTTTAGTATAATAGGTACCTAAATTTGTGTTATTAATGGGATGATTAGTGTGTGGATTGACAATTTAGAGTTTAGTATTATAGATTAGCTTTTGATCGAGCATTGTGGTGCTTGAAGACGTGAGTGGAGTCATTGGTTGACCACAGTAATCTTTTTAGTGATAAAAGAGTTGAGGTAATTGGATTGTCCTTTTTTATGGGCTTGGATGGTGGTGTGTTAGATTTCAAAGTTAATGTTTTGGTTTGGTACAAGCATAGTAATAATATAAAATTATGATTTTGAAGTTATGTAAATTGGAATAAAAAGTTATTTTATTATTTTAGTATTTAGAAAGTTAAATGCTATTTTTATGTATGACTACTTGCAAAACTCTATGATTTAAGTGGAAATGAGGAAATGTGATAATATATATGTTATGATTATGTGTTGGAGCATTAAGCATGTTAGGCATGATTATTGTGAGAGGGTGGAAGTTCACTCTAGTGTATTGTCAGGACAATGTTTGGAAATTCATATGGTACACTAGCACCATGGAAGCCCCGGTGCTCAATATCATATTGTTTTAAAATCCTAGTACTACGAGTGATAGATTAGGCATCGACACCCATGGTATTCATAGACAAGGGAATCTATGGTTCATAGTGAATGACGGCGCTCTCGGTCAGGGCTACCTCCAATTAATGTGAGCTTGGGCCAGTCCAGTCACATGAACTTTGTCCTATTGAGTTGTCAGCCCACAGATTTAGTCAAAAAATATAAGGAAGATATAAGATAGTTTGTTAATTATGCATATCATATTATAACTCTATGTGTGAATTTTTATGACCTGTTACATGTTTTTGTTATGCCACTTCACATATGCACAAATTTTTCTCACACATAAGTAGTTGATTAAACTATTTAGTTATTGAGTCATTGACTCACCCTATGATTACATTTTATAGGTGAAAGCTTCGATAGAGACAAGGGCAAGGAAGGTGAAACTGAGCATTGAAAGGACTAGCTAATGATTATATAGTCCCTATTATTTATTTTGGTTTGTAATGAATTGTTGAATGCATATGCTAACTTAGGACATATATAGTTTTGTAATGCATTTGCATGATTTCTGTTGTTAACTGTGGGTATCTCGACCTAAATTTGTTGTATCTATGGTATCTCGACCTAAATTTGTTGTATCTATGTTATAATGATTGTGAGAGGTCAAGATACTAGTGTAAGTATTATTTTTGTATTGATTCATGTGTTAGATTGGCTATTGGATTGATTACGTGATATTGTTACCCTTAATGAAATTTATGTTGAAATTAGGGTTTTGATAGCTAAATCTTGTCTGGACTCTTATTATTGTGGTTTGAGTACTTGTACAAGTTGTTTATAGTTCATTTAAGTTGGTTCAAGTGGTTCCATAATTATTGACGCTTGGTTTGGGAGTTTGGACACCTTGGTAGTGATTTTTGAAATAAAATGAGTTATTTTAGGTTTGGGTGTCTAAATTTCATTTGGCTCAGTATTTGGGTGTGAGATCGGTGCTAGTAGCTAAGTGGCTCTAAGAGCTATGTGTGGACTCTTGAATTACTCAAATTGGACGTCAGATGGTAAAATGGCGCTCTCCAAAGATTGGCCTAGAAAGATCATGATAACAACTTGTTGTTATGACAAGAGACGCGCACTGCAACACATTGTCCATCATGACACGGTGTGAGGCATAGAGAGGGACATTTCTCTCTGTGCAATCTGCCACAGAGAACAACACACTGCGTTGCAGCACACCGTGTCTGTATGACTAAACAATTGTTTTGCTTATTCTTTTTAAGCGTGATGAATTTTCGGTGCTTCCTTTGTCTTATTTATTTGATTTTAAATTATAGTTTAAGCTTAAATAATCTTCCAAAAGGATTTTTTTATCTCATTTTTCTAAATATTCTTTTAACCCTTAGGTTATGACAATTATTTATGATATTAATGTAATCTCAGTTATCATAACGTTGTTTCGTGTTTGGTATTATATGTGCTTGGTAATGTTGAGGATGATGTTATAAGGTGCAATCGAACATCAAGGGGACTAGCTAGTATTTATATAGTCCTTTTTATTTATTTAGATTTTGTAATGAATGATTATGCTAACTTAGGAATCATATGTTATTTTGAGAACTACTTGCAATAATTTTGTTGTGAAGTGGGGTATCTTGGCTTGGGATATTGTATTTGTGTTGTAATGGCTATGAAGTCAAGATACTAATGCAAGTGTTATTTTGTGTTGATTCACGTGGTTGTTTAGCTGTTGGAATGATTATTGTATGTTTGTTACCCCTTGTGGGATTTATGCTAAATTACGGTTCTGATGGCCAAATCTTGTCTAGGATGTTGTTGTTGTGGTTTGAATGCATGTATATGTTGTTTTGTGGTTCATTTAAGTTAGGTCAGTGGTTCCACGATTATTGGCCCTTGGTATATAAGTTTGGACACCGGGGTTATGATTTTAAAAAGAAAATGTATCATTTTGAATTTAGGTGTCCAAATTTTCTTTAGTGTGGTGTTTGGGGTAAAACTGGTGCCAATATCTAAATGTCTCTAAGAACCACATATAGATACTTGAATCACTCAAATTAGACGTCAGATGACAAAACGCCGCGCTTTAAAAATTGGCATGGAGTGCTGTCATAATAGCAGTTGCGCACTGCAATGCATTGACAGCTGTGACGTGGTGCGAGGCACAGAAAGGGACGTTTCCCTCTGTGCAATCTGTCACGACGCAGGCCTCTATATGATTTTTCTGGAAAATTTTTCCAGAATTATTTCTTTTGCATTTCTTATCTATGTTTTAAACTCTTGTGCTTTCATTATCTTATTTAATTAGTTTTAAACTCTAACTTGAGCTTGAACAAATTTTAAAAAGGGTTTTCTTTGGATCCTAATTTTTTGAGTCTTTTTTAACCCATGCATTATGATAATTGTAAAGACCATCCAAGAGGGGGTGAAATAGGCTAAATAAATTTATAAAGAAATAATGCAAGAATTAAATGAAGTTAGGAATGATATCACCAATCAACACTGAGAGAAGGGAAGCAAAGCTTTGCACCGAGTGTTTATCTTAGTTTAACTCTAATCACTTGAGCCTACATTCAATCATCAAAATATTCTTGAGATTTTTTACATCTTTACCAAGATTAAGCCAAGCTCTTGGTTGCCACAATACAATTTAGACTTCTCCTTGAGTTTATAACTCTCCCTCTTACAAAAGTAATATCAACTCTCCTTAAACTCCCCGAGCTTAAATTCCTCCATTTCAATAAGTAAAATTAGAGTGAATAGAGTAAGGTTAATAATAAACTACTACTGTTGATGAAAACTCTCTCTAAGAGTGGATATACAATTAATGAAAGTATAAAAAAAACAAATATACTCACCAAAGTAGTTAGAGAATGAATGCAAGTGGTTGGCTCAAATTCCCTTCTTATCTCCTTCTTCATAAATGCATCCAATTTATAATTGATTTTGGAGATTTATCCATTAGATTTATATAACTTTCGTGATTATTTCAACCTGGGTCCTCATAGCTCTTTCATCTTTTAAAGCAATGGAACAGTGCTTTTTTAGCGAGTTTGTGTGTTATTGGCACCTTCAGGAAAGTAACGGCTATATGCATTAAATGCTCTAACAAAACTTAGAAAAGATGAATTCGAACACTGTATTTTATTTGAGAATTTTTTAAATATAATAATAATAATAAATTCAACCAAAAAATGAAATTCTAATAATATAGATAAAATAAAAAAATTAATTAAATAAGGATTTAGCCTAAGTAATCTCCTATTGGCTAGGATTTTATTTCTTTTAGTTAGTTAAAGCAACCAAAATATATATTTATATATAATATAAAAATTTAATTCTTTGTTTAAGAGTTAATTTCCAAAAGAAATATTAATTCTTTTTTAAGAATTATATTTCAAAAAAATTTAAATAAGTGACGAAAATGATGAAATTTAGTTCTTTTAAGAATTATATTCAAAAAAATTTAATAATTTTAAAAAATAAAATTTAATCCTTTTTAGGATTTTTTTTAAAAATAATAATAATAAAATAAAGAAGATAAATAAATTTAATCTCTCTTCAGAATCAATTTTGAAAATGAGAAAAAAAAATCTTGCTTAAATCTTTGAAAAATCTCTTTTAAATTATCTTAACAATTTGAAGATCATGAGAATCAATTTTTGGAGAGTTCAATATTTTTAAATTTCTTTCTTTAAATCTTTTTATTTTTCATTTTAAAAAAAGATATTCTTGTTTAATTCAAAATCATATTTTTCTCACTTAAACTAATTTCTAAAATTAATTAACATAAAAAACATTAAAAAGTAAAAAAAAATATAATGGGGTGGGTGAAACGCTGATGATTCAGTGTTTCACCACAGCCCTAAACACTTTCCTCGGCACAAAGAGAAAAGCCAGAGATGTCTAAAAGGAAGCAAAAAGAGGAAGAGCAAAAGGGAGAGGTGCACACAAGCAAGAAGAGGAAGAGCAGAATAAAGACAACCAAGAGAGAAAGCAAGCAAGGAGAGCGTACAGCTGGAGTGACAGGAAATCAGCAATATAGAGTGTTAACCTTTAAAATTTCATATTATTTCATCACATTTTCCTTAGATTCTAATCTATTTTGGCTCAATTGTATATGTTTTTATTGTCCAAATTAGGAAAATGTGCATTTTATATTGAGTTTATATTCTTGGCTTTGATTTGATATTTTTTTGGCATAATTTTGTGTTATTTTGGTTGAAGACTTGATTAAAAGCATTTCTGGAGCTTTGTGGATCTTTTTGGAAGGTTTTTGGATGAAGAAATTGAGCACAAAGTGAATAATTTTTGTTAGCTGCAAAAATAGTGTAAAACTGCCAAAGTCATGACTTTCGTTCGTAACTTTCACCACTATTAGAAAATGCTGTGTTTTATTAAGTCTGAAATTGATTGAGTAGGACATTTATATTCAGAGAGCTCAAACCAGAAGGCATTTTGCACACTTGAAGATACTTTGGGAGCTTTGTTGTGCTAAGGTTTGAGCTTTGGATGAGTTGGGTCTAAAAGTTGAAGCTTTGAAGAGATTTGAAGCTCCATTTCTTTGATTCCTTTATTTCTTCTCCATTTCTCTTCTTGTAATCTTGTAATGGCTATGAATATCTTGTATATTTGTAATTTTTGATGTTTATGAGGAACTAAATTCTTTGCACTAGGATTATTTTGAACTCTTATATGGATTAACATTATGTTCCTCCTGTCTTTTTGTGATTAATAATATATGTGTTTATTTTACTCTTTCCTTAATGCTTTTAAGTGATTGGCTACCATTTAAATGTTGGGTTCACTTAATTGATGTTTGAAAGGGCAAGGTTGAGTGTAGAACTTGGTAAAAATTATGTAAGAACTTGATATTTGCATGTTGAATAGATGGTTTTGCTAGTAAGATAGAGATATACTTGTTAGTCTTGTATAGTCACATTAGAGTTGGTGTTTAAAATTGAGTTTTATTAATTGTAATAAGAGATGGGTGGGTAATTATTTAACTAAGCACTTGTTCTTAATTTAAGAGAGCTTGTCCAAGTATTTTTAGAACCCTAAATTATCACTTATTTTTATTAACAGCATTTATGAGAGGAGATAATTTTGGTGTTAAAAAAATGCAAGGGGGATAAATAATTCTAGGCCTCAATTTGTATTTGAAGTTTGTAAATCAATTACTTTTCTTTATTTTTTTAGTGTTAATTAATTTGCAAAATTATTACTTATTACGACCCATGCACTTGCAGTAAGCAACACAAAGGAAGAAGACAAAAGGCGAGTTTGAGATGCTGAAATATGGGGAATTAGAGAAGTAGAGGCGATGAGTACTCATGATGACTTTTGAAAATCCAACCTCCTCTGCCTATATAAGAACCTCCAAGTTCGACACAAGGGAGGGGAGGGGGAGCAAAAGAGATTCAAGGAGATTTCTGGAAAGATTGAGGTAGAGAGAGTTGGAGGCAAGCTCTAGAGAACGATTGAGAGCAGTAGTAGAGAGACACAGAGTTCGACGCAAAACAAGTATTTTGAGATAGAAGTATCCAAATAGGACTCAGATTCAGAGTTGGAGAAAGCCAGAGGAGAACAATCAAGAAATGTCTAAAGGAGTTCAAGTATGAAGCAAAGAAGAGATTGAAGTTCCTAGTCACTACAGTAGGTTCAAATGTTTTTATTCAAATCTCAATTCATCTAGTTCCTACTTTATTGTGCATTTTATTATTTTAGTCAAATTGATGGCATTCAAATGGGTAGGATAATGAGAATATTATGACAGATTTAATGTGATATGGTTAGTATTAGAGGTTATAGCCAATGATCCCTATTGAATATGGGAGTCTTAAGTTTCAAAACTTGGTAATATGAAATTCATCTAGTGGATAAGGCATTCGGTGTTATGTTAAGATGAGATTTAAACTCAAAATTGGTGAATTGCAAGCCTTTGTTTGACTCTCAAGTAAAAAAGAAAAAAAAAAAACCTTGTGATCTATTGTGCCTTGAAATGCCATGTTAATGCTCTTGTGAGTTCAATATCCCCTAAGCATGATTTTTTTGAGTTTGTCTTTGATCTCCCATGGATTCTTTTTACAATCTCTCAAAATAAGCATACTCACAGATTCGTAGTACTTTGTGTTTGCATTTGTTAGATTAGTTACTGTCTAATTAATTAATTTGTTTTTTTTTTTTACTTGGACATATTCCCATCATGGTTTTCTCTTAAAGAAAGTTGCTATGGTTGCTATCGTTTGATGATACTTGATTTGGGTATTGGATAATGCCCATTATTGGTAAGATTGTTGTTCTTCATATAATCAAGTCAAGTTGCTGTAATTAATCATTTTCAAGCAAGCTTTTAATATGTATTGTATATAGTTGACCTTCTCTTTTAAGGAGAAATTCTTAATGAAAATTTGTTTTGTTGTTCCAAAATAGTTTGATCTGGTTTTGCCTCGGTAATGTCACATTTTTTGGCTCTAAAACAGTGAATAAAATGCTCTGATGATCGTTAAATAAAAAGACACTCCAAATGAAAACTTTGCTTGCTATCTTAATTAGCTAGATCTGATTTTTAGCGTGTTTCCTTCATGGATTTATCTCAAATAATGAAGAAATTGTTCTAATTGTTAGACCAAACATTTGAATTGGATTTGGAAGACGTGTTTAGCATACTGATAGCTGGTGGTAGGGTTTTGGTCCTTGTGTCCAATCTAAGGAGTCTTTTACTTAGTTGTAGCATTGTACTTATATGTTTTACTGTGCCTTCCTTCATCGTTGTATATTCAATATGATATTATTTGAGCTTTTCTTATAAAAGGTAGAGGGAGTTCGATTTTGAGAGCATTTGATTTTTACAACATGAATCCTATATAATATATATATATATATCTATATATGATGAATGAGAAAGAACATATTTGCTCATTATTTATTTGTTATATGAGATTTTAAGTATCTCCGCAAGCATTTAGAATGATCTCGTACCATAAAAATTAATAAATTTTTACAAGTATGAGGATCAAACTTGTATATATTAATATGAGTTTCAAAGGCCTATCATTAAATTAACTCTCTCTCTCTCTCTCTCTCTTTATATAATTTAAATTAATAAATATTTTAAGTCTATATGAGATTTCAAGAATCTTCATAGAGAATTCAATTAAGTGTATTATCGTGTGAGATAATAAGTTCTCATAGATATTGCCATTCTCAATTTATATAGTAATAAATAAATGAATTTTGTATATAAAATAATAAATTTTTTAATAAAATTAATTATTAAATTAATATATTTAAATTATAATCACATTTACAATTAGAGCTTTTGGTCACATAAAATTTTTAAAATTTCATAGACTACTAAAATAATCATATTACCATGTGAGTTAATAAAACTCCACAGTTATAATAATAATGATTTCATATAAAAAATATACATTATATATACATGCATAATAAATCAATTAAATTAATAAAAATATATTTAAATAAATATTATTTAATTCTTTTCTCATGTGAGATTTTGAATCTCCACAAATATTTAAAATAATTATATTACCGTATAAGTCAATAAGGCTTTATAAATATAATGATTAAGAGTCTTTTAAAAGAAATATATGTATATACACACTTGAAAAATATTATTAATACTTAAAATATAAGTAAATAAATTAAGTTGTTAGACTCTTTTGTCATGTGAGATTTTGAAATCTCTATAGATATTTAGGATGATTGTATTACCGTATGAGCTAATAAGGTTCTACAGGTATAGCAATTAAATTTTTAAAGAAATAATAAAATATAAAAAAGATAATTTTAAACTCTACTCCTTTTTCTTTTTCTTTTTTAAATTTCAAAAATTGAGAAAATAATTAAAATTAAATTACTTTTTGCAATTTAAATTATACATATCAAAATTTTAGAAAATTATTTTATTTACAAAATGGTGAATTATTTTTAATTAATTTCTCTTAAAAAAATATTTTCACCAACAATTTATAATCCCAAACTATGTGAATGTTGATTCTCATCACAAGGTACATAGGCCTTACAGTCTGATTCTGAGTCAAGTTTGCCCTTATAAATAAATAAATATTTCTCATTTTATTATTATCATTTTTTATATATATTAAACATGTGAATAAAAAAGGGATAAGTAAAATAACTTTAAAGCTATATTAATTTATCACAATTAACTTCATGTCATCATTCTTACGAACGGGTGTTGTGGGGTGCCTAACACCTTCCTCATACACAATTGACTCCTGAATCTGTTTTCTAATTTTGCAAACCATCCTTATCTCCTTTAAATGGTTTCTCAATATTTTCTTTAAAATTTTGGTTGTGACTCCTATTCAGCCAATTTCATTTTGAAGGTCAGAACCTTCACCCTCGCGCACTATTCATGTCACATTTTTGAGTGTGACATAAATACCAATAGAGAGAAGACATACAGGTAGAAATAATAAATCAAAGAATGAAATATACAGTTAATTTCACCCATGGTTTGTGTTTAACAAAGTTCTAGGATGATAAGTTAGTGAAACACAACACTTTGAAATTGAAAAGAAAAGGATTCTAAGATGATCTAGGACGCTCTATTTTTTGATCAAAAATAGAGGTGAATTCTTTAATGATATACCGGTAGAAGTCATGACATATCGATATGCATATGAATATTTTAGAGAAAGCACATACTAGTAGATTAGTTATATACAAGTAAGATTAATCATAAAGTATGATGATTGAGGCTAATATCTATTAGTGGAAGAAAAACATTTAGGTTGGAAATGGTCATTCAGGTAGGTCTGATATATACTGATAAAAGTGATTAGAAGATGAAAGAGTGAGAACAAGAGTGGACATTCGAGTAGATCTTACATATACCAGTAGAAATGACAAAGTAACATAAGCATGAGACATTTAGGTAGGACAGAGATCTTTGGGTAGAAGATAAACATACCGATAAGTAGGACATATACTGGTAAGTTTAGGATAATCAAAGAATTTAAACACACAAGCCTTCTTTCCTTAACTATGACATAGTTGCACTGCAAAATAACTTTTATATATTTTTGTAATCATCAAAACCAGAGTTTAACAATAATCACTTTTAACGAATTTGAATAATCCTAGTTATCATAATGATGTTCTGTGTTTGGTGTCTTGTGTCTTCAGTAATATCAAGGATGACGTTACATAAAAAATAATAAGATTTTTATTTTTTGACAGATCATGTAGGATCCATAAAAATTAATTGCGAATATAAGATTGTTAGTAAAAATAATAGGTGTTGGATATGCAAAAAATTACTAATGCTAAAAAAGTAGGTATGGGTCCTATAATTTAATTAATAAAATTGAATTAGTATTTAGTAATTATTTTAAAAAATTAATTTTTAAAAATTAGTTAATGAATATTTTAAAAAAATAAAAATAAATATAATTGTGGAACTTTGTAAAAAAGTGGATATGTGATCTATCATTAAAAGATGTGGGTGCAAGACCTACATTTATAAATGTTAAAAATTAGAACATGTGTAAAAAATTTAAAGATTTTTATATTTTGAAAGATCATGTAGAATCCATGATAAAAATGGGCAGTGAATATAAGATTTTTAATAAAAATAATAGGTGTTGGATATGCAAAGAAATTACCATTGGTAAAAAAAATGATTGTGGGACCTATAATTTAATTAATAAAATTTATTTATGTAGGATGAAAAACATTTGCCGTATAAATTTTTATTTGTAAATGTTAAAATTTTATATAAGGTGTAAAAAAATAAAGATTTTATATTTTTATGATAAAATTTATACGAAATAACACAATTTAGATAAAAAGAGTTTTCTATATATTTATTACTAACACAAGATAAAAAATCAAAATAATTTGTGTGATCATATATGAAACAAGTTTTTATTTATATTCTTCAAATGCATAAGGTATAAAAATATATTATTCTATTATTTATATGTAAAAGTTGATTATGGTTTAAACACCTATGAAAAATATTGATGTAGTTATGTGCAAACAACCGCGCACAAATAACCGTATAGGTAAACATATAATTGGGTTAATGAGCAAATAGGACCTTGAATTTTTACTCAAAAATCACCCTGAACTTTGAACTCTTAAAATATGTAAAATAAATTCTAAAATTTTTAATTTATAGCAAAATAAACTCTGACCATTAATTTTTTAACACCATTACAGCCCATGCAGATATTGTTCAAGGTTTATTTTCTTACGAATTTAACCTTGATTGTTATAGTACCTGTGTGGACAATAAAAACATTAAAAAGTTAACAATCAGGGTTTATTTTACTATAAATTTAAAATTTAAGGTTTATTTTGAATATTTTAAGAGTTTAGGGTTCAAAGTAATTTTCGAGCAATAGTTCAGGATTCTATTTACTCATTAACCCCATATAATTTCATCATTATTATTCCACTATTAGCATAACAAGTTACGGGCCATCATTCATGACAGATATATGCAATATATGATAATATGTAAGACCTGTAACCCCCTTAATTACTCCTTCCAATCTTATACTGCTAATTAAAATCATAGGCTTATCCACCGTCTTATCCATATAACCAAAGTATTTTCAAAGCTTGAGATATACTTGGTCAAAGGATAAAGCTCAAGCCTCAGGCTATAGATCCTTTCCATAAATAACCCAATTAGGAGGTATCACTATCTCAAATTGCCCTTTATATGATTTATCAGTTTATAAACTTTGCACTTTCAATGTGCCACATTATATTTTTTATTATCTTTTCTCAAATATTACAATATTAAAATCATAATTCCTTATATTATTTTTGCAATTGTCAGACCCCACTCCTTCCAATATTTTATTTTTCACTATAATGCTATTTTTAAAATGATTTATTGATTTGTCATAATTTATATGTTTCCTCATTCCTCTCCCATTATTTCACCTACCCTTCCATTATTGTAACTTTCCATCATACTATTTTTATTTTTAATTCTAAAAATTGAGGGATCATGGCATAATATAAATAATCTATGATAAATATAAAAATAATAAATAATCTATTATTTATTATGAAAAATAGTTTAATAATATTTTAAATCCAAATCATGCTTTCGTGAAGAAAATTGTGACAAAAAGACATAATCTTCGCCCCCAATCTAATTTATAAAATTAATTTTAATTCTTAATTCTAATTGAATTGTGCAATGTGTGTATATTATTTATAATTTAAATATGTTTTATAAAAATTGATTTAATTTTTAAGTTCATTCAATGGGAAAATAGTTGTTGTATTTAACCCATTATTACTTATGAAAAACATCAATTACTTTCATTTAAATGTGATTTTTTTTACAATAATGTAATTTTATAATTTAAGTTATATCTACTTATTTATTTAAATTATTACATATCATTTTACACCTCGTGCATCACACAGGACACATATTAATTATTTACAAGAAAATTCTATTTATTCTGAAGAGTTCGTGTAGGTTTACACACATACATTAACAGAAAAAAGTTTACAAGTTAACTTAAAAAAATTCACAACATAAGATTCAAAAATAACAAAAATAGATCAATTATTTATAAGAAATAGTCCATTTGTTTACATGTATGAGTTCATATGAGTTTACATTTTAAGGTTTTTTTTTTTACTCATTAAGGGTACTGAAGTCATCCTAGGAGTTTGCAAAAAAATTAGGAGAAATCACACTGCAGGCCTTAAAAAAGACAAAAATTACACTGCAGGCCTAAGGGCCCTTGTTGCAATTTTTTTGAGAGCAAAAGTACAATTTTACCCTTATGTAATTTGAAAACTCAGATCACGTACAACACAATATCCATCAATGCACAACACAATATCCATACATTTCTAATTAATAAGTTTAGTAAGGTATACAAGTGACACACACAATATACAATATAATGTCCATAAATGTACAACATAATATTCATGCATTCTCAACTAAACTAAATATTTATGCGTGGACACACATGGATATTTTCTTAAAAATTCATGAACATTGTGTTGTGCATCTATCTACATCGTGTTGTACATATAAATAAATATAGTTAATATTGTGTTGTGCATTTATGGATATCGTGTTATACATAATTTGAATTTTCAGACCACATAAGGGCAAAATTATATTTTTAGTCTCAAGAAAATTTGAAATAAGGGCCCTTGGGCTTACAATACAATATCAGAATGTATAAGGTCTAAAGTGATATTTTATGATATTTTAGGGCTGCAATGCAATTGTCCCAAAAATTATGTTCCTTGAATAAGCTTTTTAAGAAATTATCGCTTTATTTATTGCTGTTGTGACTTGTATAGTTGCACTTAACTTTCGCACTTACTAAATTTAGGTAAAACGAACGAGAAACATGTTTTTTTTTTTTTGAAAACAAGATATACAATAATTTTTAGATGCATTAAAAGAGTTTAAATCTTAAAAACTCAATTCTATTTAAAATAATTCAAAACTAAAATTGATCTACTCATGCAAGATTTTAAAAATCAAATCAGATCAGTTGGTTTAATTAATCAAAAACTGGGTCCTATTCAAGTCTAGTACAACCCCCAACACTTGCTAGTCAGTGAGTAAAACTAATCAATGATCGACAAAATTAGCTAGCACCAGACCAATTTCAACTTAAAAAATGAGACCAAATTCTAATAAAACATAAATCTATAAACATAAAGTTATCATTTAGTTCTTATATTCTTGATTTAGTTATAATATAGTTTATGAACTTTAATTCTTATAACTCAATCCCTATAGTTTTAGTTATTTAAAATATGAGTTCTTGTATTTTTAAAAATTAAATTATAAAGATTAAAACTAATTTCAAATTTTAATTTTCATAATATTTATAAATATTAAATGTTTTAGTAATTTAAAATATTAATCCTACATTCTGAAATAATTTTAATTTTAAAATATAAGGACTACAATTTTAAATATTTAAAATTATAGAGATCAAATTGAATCGAGTTAAAGTTCATAGAGCAAGTATAATCAAGTTAAAACCATAAAAAAAAAATTATAGCAAGTCTAAATTTAGATATTGAGTTATAACTCAATCAAAATTATAGAGATGGCCTATTTAGTTTCTGTTCTCATTTTTTATTTTTAAAATATTTTTGTAATACAGTTTTTAAAATTGTTTTTAAAACAAAATAAAATTGTTTTTAAGCTACTTGTTTAGTTTGGTCCCATAACATGTTATATATATGCAAAAGCCCATTTTCTTATATTATAAGTAAGAGTTAATATCCTATGCATTATACATGTGCAAAATATAGTTAATACATGTAATTAGAGATGAGAAAAATATAACAAAAAATTTAATTATAATGAATCTTAGGGCTCACTAGTGCCATAATTTATTACCCAATTAAAAAAAAAACTTATTAGTTATCAAAATGGAACTAGTTTCAGTACTCATCATACATGCGAGTACTAAATGCTCATCGTCTCTAAACTTTTCAGATCTAATATGAATGAACCAGATTTATAGCTTTTCACTTTTTTAAAAATTATTTTAACAGATACAAAATATGAAATAAAAACAATCTCTTAACTATTAGTTTTTCAAAAAAAAAAGAACCTATTGAAAAATGTAAATTTGGACCATGAAAATGAGATATAAACAGTCCAGAGATGATAAGTTTTCAATGCTCATATATATGATGATCACTGAAAATTAAATCTCTCGTGTTTGCCTTCTCTAGACCTTCATCAAACTCCAGTGATATTATTCAGATCTCTTCTCTATTTAATTTAAGGTTTTATTTGCCAAAATTTTTATAAGCCCAATTCACCAAGAACATTTTCAAACGTCACTGGTTTTCATATTAAAAATCTGAATATTATATTGTTAATGTAAGATATGTGTTTGTAAAATTTTAAAACATTTATAATTTAATTTTAAAAAGTTGAATGGATTTGTAGTGGACACTAAAGATGATAAGTAGGTTATGGACATATACTTGTCAAGGTTAGAATTTAAAGTTGATAATGCCCTGGAGAACTTATATAAGATATTTTAAAGATATAAGAAACGAATATTTACTTGTTAATAAGTGAACACTTGCTTGTTAATATTTGAACGTTTGCTTAATTAATAATTTTCTGGGCAACTCAATATGGAGTATGAAATATATGGACTTGTTAAAATTCAAATATGTACTTGTTAATTACATGCATTTTGTTGTCAAACTTTAAAAATATAGTTTTCATTGAAAGAAAATTATCAAGTAAATATTCAGATATTGACAAATAAGTTTTCATATTTTAACAAGTAAATATCTGATTATTATATCATTTAAAATACCATAAACAATATATGATATTATCAACTGCAAATTTTGATATTGGCAAGTATATATCCAAAATTGCATATAATCTCTAGTGTTGACTCGTAATTCATTTAATTTTTTTTAAAACCAAATTATGAACATTTTATAAATTTACAACTTCACATCATACATAACAAAACAATATTCATTTTTTACAACACAAAATCCAACTATTTTCAATAGGGACTTTCAACATTCTCAAAAGGGTATCTCTAAAAAATCAGGGAGATTTTTGATTTTTTACCTCAACATAATTGCATTTGGATCTTATGAACTTGAAGAGAAATTTCAGGTTTTTCCCCCCTTCTCTGTAATTTTCTTCCTTTCAGCTTTCAAGGGCCCTAGATGAGATCTCCCTCATTTTTACTTCTCATTTATTTATATTATAATATAATTATTTATTCTATACCCAAAATGCTAAAACAAGTGATACTTTTTGGTGATATCACTTTTAAAATGCAGTCCAAACTTTTTGACACAACCATATCCATATACTGCCCAGCTGCCACTGCCAATCGGTTGAGTACCTCACTTTAAAATTTAAAAGTGATGATCTGACGTGGAAATTGGCTTACCCATGGATTCTTTTCTTTTTTGAAAGAATCATCCATCAACTTTTAAATTAAAAATAAAAAAATTTAAAATTTTCTCTCAATATTTTAATTTTAATTTTAATTGTTAAAATTTTAATACAATTCAATCTTTATAATTTTACCTACATAAAATATTAGTCTTTAACTTTCAAGAAATAATTTATAAAAATTAATCTACATATTCTTATAATTCCTTCTTGTCCCACCCCAATACTGACGATGTAACCAGCACAAAATATGAGATAAACTCATATTCTATAAATCTTATAGAATATAGAGAGAGAGAGAGGATTATACAATCACAAGTCTCTTAATCCTCTATAGCACCTTCCTTTTCTTTGCCCTATTGAGGCCTTCAAATGTAAAATGTAACCATAAGGTAAGTTGAGGACTTAGTAATTAAATAATCTAAATAAATTACTCATGTGGAAGAATAGTATGTGAGTATGTGAAGTGGCATTAAAATATGTGATTTAATTATCAATTTTACATATATACATGGTTATACAATGATGATATGCATGATTAGCACATCGCCTTATATTCTCTTTATTTCCTTTGACTAAATTCATGGGCTGACAATTTAATAGAACTAAGTTCATGTGACTGGACTGTTTCAAGCTCACCATTCATGGGAGGTAGCCCTGACTAAAAGCACCTTCTTGATTATGGACTATAGATTCCCCCTTTACTCGAATACCTGGGGTGTCGTATGCCCAATCTATCTCAAATAATATTGAGACTTTTAAACAAGAATATGACTATGCATCGAAGCCTCCACAGTACCAGTATATTATATGAATTTCATATAATGTTTCCTAACAACTTCAGGGTAAACTTCTACTTTCTCACAATGATCATGCTCAAACATTATGCTCAAACATTTCCACACATAGCCATACACATGTAATTTATTCTTGAACAATCATTTTCATAATGAATCATACATTTTTGAAAGTATATATACATATACATAGGATTTAGCATAAATCTTTCAAAACCCCATATACACAAACATATAAGTTCATTCCACTTTATATAAGGTTTCTAAATTTCAATCATTTTATACTAATAGTATACTAGTTCAAAATAATAATGGAGAAATTTTTACAATTTCACACAACCATCCAAACACACAAATAATAAATTTAGATAATTCTATTACCTCAATCTTTTTGTCACTAAAAAGATTATCGTGGTCAAATACTAGCTGCATAATTGTCCACTAGCATAATAATGCTTGGTCAATATTTAATCTACAAGATAACATTTAATCATCAATTCTCACTTTAATTAACCCCTCTTTAGTCAAATTTTGGATACCCACTATACCTAAAATCCCTTTTTAACACCATTAATACTTCTATCAAACTCCATTAATTCCATTTAATACCTAACCACATAAACAACACTAATTCTTTATCCACATTGATCTAAATATCTCAAATCTCACTTAGGGTTCATCCAAACCCTAATTAAAAACTTTAAATCGCTACAAAATTCATAAACCTAGGTTTAGAAGTTTGATTTAACTTTCCAAGGCCTTAACAAATCCAATGGGTTCGGTTACAATTCAAAAAAAACAAAATCAAAATCAAACCAAACAATACCCAAAACTGTAGAAATTTTACATATAGGGAGAGGGAGAGGTATAGAAAGTTTATCTAAAGATGAATCTTATTCAAAATGCTACCAAATCGCTCCCAAGATGATGTCCTATTAGACCTTAAGCCTTCATCATTGCCTCTCTCACGTTTTCTCTTCTCCTTTTGTTTTTCTCGCGTGCGAACAATTTGATATATTCAGATTTTTTTCCATCCACGTGGCGCATGGTGCGTCCACCACGGTGGATGGCACAGAAAAGCTTATCACATTTTAGGCCTCTTTTTGTGTCTTAGTTTGCTAGAACTCTAATTTAGCCCTCTTCCAATGTTGTTCAAGGACCTAAAAACCTCATTAGTCATTTATAAACATCATTAATTTATAAATCACTTATTTTGACCAATTTACCCTTCTTAAACACTTAAAATTTTAAAGTTCAATAACTCAGGATGTTATAAATCCATTAGCTTAAAGTGAGAAAAAAGACAAAAATACTCGTAATGTTGTTAGAGTTAGTGCAAAAGTGACAAAACCATTAACTTTATCCTAATATAATTAGTTTCCATTGTTAAATGCTAATTGTGCTTGTCACATGTCAGTCTTTGTTGATATGGACTAAAAAAGTGGCAAAAGTATCCACAAAGTTGTCAACCAAGAGCATCTAATAGCCTAAAGTGAAAAAAATGGTAAAAATACCTATAATGTTATCAAAGTAATCCATCAAATTCTTTAAATATTAATCATTTAGCTAATATATAAGTAGAAGTTGATCATTTTTCACTGATGTAGAGAAAAAATATTCCTAAGTTAATCTCTATGAAGGTTGATCGATGACGTATCCCATCAAATCTTATTTTTTCGCTAGCGTATCTTGGCCCCTCCTTCCCTCCTTCTCCACTCATTTTTTTATCTACAAAATTTAAGATTCAACACTGTAAAATAGGTTGTACACAATTAAAGATTGAGACTAAGCACACCTTTTATGTCACCTACCTTAAGAACATTATTATAACCTTAAGCGATTTTATTCATGATAGGTTTAAAGAAATTCTCAAATGATTTTCACTATCACTATAAAGAAGCGAGCAATTTAACTTGATGTTTGGTCAAAACAAAATTTTCTCACATAATATTCATATGATGACAGATTAACCTCCATAGAGTTTCACTTAAGAATTTTTTTTGTCCACATTAGTGAAAAAAGGGGTCAATTTTTGCTTAGGTGTTAATTAAATGATCAATATTTAAGAGATTTGATGAATTGGTGAATTTTACACCAACTTTGGCAACATTATGAATATTTTGCCATTTTTTTGATTTTAGACTATTAGAAACTCTTAGTTGATAATTTCGTGGATATTTTTGCCCCTTTTTTGATCCACAGTAGTAAAGATTGACACATGACAAGCATAATCAACATTTAACATCAAAAACTAATGGTGTTAGGGCAAAATTAATGGTTTGGTCACTTTTACACTAATTTTGATAATGTTATGAGTATTTTTATACTTTTTTTTCATTTTAAGCTACTAGATGTTCCTAGCCGACCACTTGATAGATATTTTTACACCTTAACCCTATTTTTAGTTATATCAAATATAATTTTTTTTGAAAATTTTACCTTTATCCTAGCCTTTTCCTAGAAACACGCACACATTCACACCCCAATATGTCAACGTTGGATTTGAACCCAAGACCTCTATCTAATGAGAGATGTGGCATGCTGCTAGAACAATTAACTATTTTTTTTTTTTTGGTGAAATAGAACAATTAACTATTGATATTATCAATTTTATTGCACATGAGATTTAATTATGAAGAAAAAAGTAAACGTATACGGTATACATGTGCGATACAATATACATATGTCATGTACTTCATAACAAGTATCACAAATTCTAATATTTATATTATGATTATTTTCAACAAAAAAGTTACTTAAAAATTTTTAAAAATGTAATATTTTGATTGAATATTTTAAATATCTTTATATATTTCAAAATAACTTATTTAAAACTTAAGATGCTCATACTTAGCAAAAAATTTGAAATATGAATTATATATTCTCGCACTCATATTTTAAATTTTTAAAAATTGTTATATTCACCGTCTTGTGCTGTATAATATTCCATATACATAATTTTCTTATATGATCTTTTAAAATAAATGACTTATATATGAATTTAATTATATATAGGTAAATGGGCAAATTGATTTCCAAACTATAGGTCCAGAAATATATGAGATCCTAAACTTATCTTTTGTGCTATATTCCCTTTTAACTTTTGAAAATAATATAATTTGACTATTGTTGTTAGCAAAAGTTAACTTTAACCATTAGTTGAATAAAAAAGGCTAAAATATGTAAAACTTTTTTAAATTTTGAAATAGTTGCATATAACTCTCCTAACCTTTAAAAATTTAAAATTAACCCCCTAGCCTTTAATTTTGCTTTTCAAAACTCCTTATTGTTAATTATGTTTTTTTTATGAAGATTAAAATGTCATTCAACTAAAAAATATTATTAAACAAAAATTATTGTATACCTATTTATAATAAATTTCTTATATTTTTTGGATAGTTGAGGCATCGATAATAAAAAAATGTTATTATCACTGTATAATATTTTAAATATTTATAATTATATTAGTTTTATCCATGTTTTTTGTCATTAATGGTGCATGATTTTATTTTTTTAAAAAAATAAATTTTTATTTATATTTTAATGTTAGATTAATATAATGTACATCGCTAAAATATTTAAAATTTTAAATATTATCATGTTATATTAATTTATTTTTTAATACTAGAAAAGTATGCACAATTGATAACAAAAAAAATATGAAAAACTAACACAAAAATAAATATTTAAAATTTTTTATGGTGATAATAACATTTATTTTGGTTATTATCAAAGTCTTAACTATCCAAAAATATAAAAAATTTATTATAAATAGTTATACAATATAATATTTTTTTTCATAACATTTTTTAGTTGAATGACATTTTGTAAAATAATAAGGAGTTTTGAAAAACAAAATTAAAGGTTAGAGGGGTTAATTTTAAACTTTTAAGTGTGAGGAAAGTTATATGCAATTGTTTCAAAGTTTAAGAAATTTTTATACATTTTAGCCAATAAAAAATGACGAAAAATGATTTAAAAAATTATAAAAAGAAATAAAAATTACAATAAAGGACCCATAAATTACAGATAATGACCTAAAAAATTATGAAAAAAACCAAAAAAAATTGTAAATTTTTTATATTTTTTTTGTCATTTGTAATCAAATAATAGTCAAAATTAATTTTTATTAATAGTAGGCATCAGATTACAATATTCTCAAAAATTAAAAAAAAATATTGTACAAAAGATAAATTTAAAGTGCTAAATACTTCTCAACCTATATATATATATATATATATATATGTAGCGTGAGTTTTATGTTTCGATAATTACCAGAGCCGTGTCGGCGGATATAAAATTAATTTGAAAGGCGGCCGAGAATTGTTTATTTGAGGAAGGAAGAAGTCTTTAAAGCGGCCAAGCCAACCACCGCAAAATGGGATTCATCTTAATTTTTGGGGAAGCAAAAAACAGCAAGTCAACCTTTTGGGGATTTCTCTGGAAATCTTGGCAAGAAACTAATGGCTTGTTTCGTTGTTGTTTTCATTTTTCATTCTCAAAAGTTTTTTTATAAAATGTTGAGAATAAATTTAAAAAAAAACTTGTTTGATAATAGTAATCCAAAAACAGTTTTATAAATTTATGAGATGGGTGATTTTTTTTTATCGAGACAAAAATATAACGTTTGCCATTAATGAAAACAATTCTCATTTCTTGTCTCCCACTTTTTCTCTATAAAACTAAAAAATAGGAATAGAAATAGCTAAAAATTGTTTTGGGGTTTCTTTGTATTTAAAAACAAAAAATTAAAAACTGTTTTTAAAACAAAAATTAAAAAATCATTAACCAAATAAGGCTTTTTGTTTTAAGAATATTAACTTGTAACCAAGTCGTTCGATGGTTTGCTTATATTGCAGTGATAGGGATGTATTCTTAGAATCGGGTTGATATGTCCCTATTTTTATTGGTTTCTCTCCTAGATCATTTACTTCATGTATTTAGAAATTTAGCTTTATTTTTCAAAATTTTTATAAGCCCAATTCACCCCTTTTTTAAACAAATTTTCAAAGATAACTAGATTTTATGTTGTAAAAATATGAATGGATATGTATTTGGAAATTTATAAAACATTTATAATTTAATTTTAAAAAGTTGACTGGACTACTAGTTGACACTAAAGATAAATTGTATGGACATATACTTGTGAATGTCATAATTGATAGTTGATAATTTTATGGATAACTTATACAAGATATTTCAAAGATATAATAGCCGAATAACTGAATACTTACTTGTTAATATTTGAACATTTGATTAATTAATAACTTTATGGGCAACTCAATATGGAGTATATATGAAATATATTGATTTGTTAAAATTTGAACATACACTTGTTAATTATAGGCATTTTGTTGTCAAACTTTAAAAATGTAGTTTTTCATTGAAAGAAAATTATCAAGTAAATATTTAGATATTGACAAATAAGTTTTCATGTTTAACAAGTAATATCTTGTTATTATATCATTTGAAATATCATATACAATCTATGATATTATCAACTGCAAATTCTAATATTGGCAAGTGCATATATATATATATATATATATCCAAAGTTACTTATCATTTCTAGTGTCAACTTGTAATCTATTTAATGTTTTTCAAAAAAACCAAATTATAAACATTTTATAAATTTACAACTAAACATCATACCTAACAAAACAATATTCATTTTTTACAGCACAAAATCCAACTATCTTTAAGAGGAACTTTCAGCTTTCAAAAGGGATTTTTGACTTTTTACTTCAAAACATAATTGCACTTGGATCCTATGAACTTGCAAAGAAATTTCAAGTTTTTTTTTTTTTACCTTCTCTGGAATTTCCTTCCTTTCAGCTTTCAAGGGTCCTATATGAGATTTTTCCTCATTTTTACTTCTTATTTATTTATATTATAATATAATTTTTTATCCAAAATGCTAAAAGTAAAAAAGTCTTATCACTTTTCTTTTTTTTTTTTCTTTTTTTGGGTAAAAGGATATCACTTTTTTCTTTGGCCAACAAAAGTGACATCACATTTAAAATGCAGTCCAAACTTTTGGACACAGCAATATATTTGCTGCCCAGTCCCAGTTGCCATGACCTACCGATTGAGCACCTTACATTAAAAGTGATTGATCCGACGTAGAAATTGCTGATCCATGGTTTGTTTCTTGATTGAATCATCCATCAACTTTTAAATTAAAAAATTAAAACAGTATAAAATAAATGATTCTTTCCCAGTAGTTTTTAATTCAATTGTTAGACTTTAATGTAGTTCTGTCTCTATAATTTTAATTCTATAAAATATTAGTCTTCAAGTTTCAAGAAATAATTTGGAAAAATTAATCTACATATTCTTATAATTTCTTTCAAATTTAAATTAAATCCATGCAATTTATTTTATTTTAATATCAAGCTCTTATAGTTTGATTCATTGAATATATTAATTCCTAAATATTCCCAAAACAAAAACATTTTGAAATATATAAAAATATTGATTTAATACTTTTGGTCAAAAAAGACAAAAATATTTAATACAATGTTTACATTTTATTAATTTTTTATAAAATTATATATATATATATATATATATTATTTCAAAAACAACATAGTTGTATAAATTTTGAGTTATAAAAATTATGTAATTAATTTTAAATTTATATAATATTTTAATAAAAATATACTTCATTTTTTAAAAGAAAAAATTTAATAATATCAACATTTAGGTATTAAAAAATCTAACAGATCAAACTATAAGGGCTGGATAAATAAAATAAACTACAAGAACTTAATTTAAAATTGGAAAAAAACTATAAGGACCTGCATTCATATTTTATCAAATAATTTTATAATTTTATTTTCTATAATGCAAAGATCAACATTTTAAATAGTTAAAATTATGTATATGGACAAATCTGCACCAAGTCAAAGTTCAAGTCCTAAATTTCAATTAAGTCAAAATTATAAAGATTAAGTTAATTTTACCAAATCATCAAAGTATTTGAAGAACAACTAATCAGTGTGGACTCCCGTTTATGGCCCGTCTGTGTGGAATACTGTTGACACTAGCTAACATGTATGTATTGCCTTTAAGTACTTCATCTACCTTGAACGGTCCTTCTCAATTAAGCAAAAACTTACTAACTATCCGTTCTTTAGAACCAGATGGTAACACAAGTTTCCATACAATCTCGCCCGCCCGAAAGTTTTTTTTGTCTTATCCTCTTATTGTATATTCTTGAAACTTCTTTCTTTTAGGTGATCATATGATCGACTGCTTGTAAGCGAATTTCATCTAACTGGATTAAGTCATTCATCATGGCTTCGTTACAATCATCAAAAGGTCTTCTTAGATTGCTTGCAATGCGTAACAAAGGGACTACTATTTCCATAGGCAAAACGGCCTCGTGCCCATATGTTAACACATACGGGCTCGTGCTCGTAGCTTCTTTTTTAGATGTCCGGTATGCCCATAGTGTCTCGGACAATCGTTCATGCCATTCTCAAGGATTCTTTTCAATTTTTTTCTTTAGAATTTCGAGGATGATCTTGTTAGAAGCTTCGACCTATCTATTTACCTGAGGTTAATATGGTGAGGATGCCAACAACTTAATCCTACTTTCCTCGGCGAAGGCCTTGAATTCACTTTTGGTGAACATTATCCCCTGGTTTATTGTAATCATTTAAGGAATCCCAAACCAAAACACTATTTTCACATACAAAGTTAATGATATCTCCCTATTCTACTTTTGTCATAAGGACAGCTTTGACCTACTTAGTGAAATAATCTATGGCCACAAAGATGAATAAGTGATCCTTGAATGAGGCCAGATAGATTTTCCCTATTATATCCATGGCCCATCCTCAAAAAGGCCATGGTTTAATGATCGAATGTATGTTTGATGCTGGCACTTGTTGTGTTGGTCCATGAGTCTGACATTTCTTACACCTTCTAGCGTATTCGATGCAATCTTTTATCATCAATGGCTAATAGTATCCATGCCTATGCACTAGCCATTGTATCTTTGGCCCCAACTGATGAGCCCTGTAGACTCCCTCATGTACTTGTCTTAAAACCTCCATATAATCAGCGAAGGCCAGACACCTAAGTAATAACCCATCAGGGCCTTTTATGTATAACTCATCTCCAATTAAAATGAAATGTTAAGTGTGTATCCTTATTCTGTAAGGGTAACGTTGATTAGGATCTTGCAAATAACTCTTAAAATTGTCTCTCCAATCTTAGGCTAACCCTTGTGAGACCGTACTGTATTGTACTGTCAAATCACCCTAAACAACTAAGGGATGTTCTTTTCATTCCACCACAATTACTTTTCTAGTAAGTTCAGGTGACAACCTTAGCCCTGATGCTATTTGAGCCAACTCATTGGCTTCCCAATTTTGAGCTCAAGGAACGTGAATTAACATCATTGTTTTGAACTCTTCTAGAATCTAAGAAGCCCCAACATAATTCATCACTAGCACCGGGCTTGTGCACTTATACTCACCAGTTAACTGTTTGATAAATAATTAAGAATCCCCCTCTATGACCACATCACGGGCCTTCATTTCTTGAAGAATCTCAAGCCCTGTGAGCAGTGCTTCGTATTCTGCCTGGTTGTTAGTACACTCAAAATTTAATTGAAGAGATAGTATCATTTTTATCCCCGAAGGAGAGGTTATCACTATACCAGCCCCAGATGCATGTTCAATGGTAGATCCATCGAACTTAAGCACCAAAGGCCTCAGATCTATTGAGAACACATGTAATTCCCGCTCATCTTCAAGGAGCCCGATTGAAGGATGATCAACCAGGAAGTCTGCTAACGCTTGGCCTTTTATTTATTTTTGAGACAAAAATATTAAAGAAAATTCTACCAAGGCCAAACTCCATTTCCCTATACGGCCCGTCATGATTAGCCGATTAAGCATGTATTTAATTAAATCAGAATGAGAAACTACATACACAAATGTGTTTATTATATAATGCCTTAACTTAATACAAGCATAATATAGCGCCAAACACGTTATTTCCACAGCTGAGTATCTAGTCTCTGTGGGAGTTAAACAACAACTTAAATAATAAATCGCTTACTCATATCCCCTATCAACATTTTGGGCTAACATACAATCTATGAACATGGCGGTAGAAGCCAAATACAATAAAAATGGGGTGTTCTCCCTCAGGGCTACTAAGACCAGAGATTTTGTCAAGTGTTCTTTAATCTTACTAAAGGCTGCCTAATGATGCCCGGTCCAGGTGAATTCCTTAATATTTTTAAGTTTCAAGAGTTCATAAAACTCTTTTGTCTTCCCTGCAAGGTTCGGGATGAAACGCCTAAGATGATTGACTTGCCCTAGGAACCTTTAAAGTTCTTTCTTGTTGCTCGACACCTTTGCCTCTAAGATAGCCTGTGCTTTGTTTCAATCTACTTTAATTCCCCTTCTGTGGATCAGGAATGCAAGGAAGTTACCTACAATTACACCAAAAGCACACTTTAGTGGATTTAACTTAAAGCCGATCTCCTTCATTCGGAGGAAACTTGTTCTTAAATGTTTGATATGATCACATGCCTTCTTAGATTTTATCATTATATCATCTATATATACTTCTAAATGCTTCCCTATCATATCATGAAAGATGGCATTCATAGCCCGCTGATAGGTAGCCCCAGTATTTTTTATCATAACTACCCATTTGAAAGTTCCAATAGAGACTAGACACTGAAAGCGGTCTTGTAAATGTCTTCTTTTATGATAAATATTTGATTGTATCCAAAGAAGCAATCCATAAATGACAATAAAGCGTTTCCGACCCTAACATCTATTAACCTGTCTGCAATAGGTATTACATACACGTCTTTAGGTGTGGCTGTGTTTATGTTTTGAAAATCTATGCAAACTCACAGTTTCCCATTCTTCTTGATTACTAGGACTATGTTTGAGAGCCATTGAGCATAATTGTAGGGCCGTATGAATTCAGCCTGTAGGAGGCATTTGATCTCCTCCTTTACTCGTAGCTCCACTTCTACTAATATTCTCCGAGTAAGTTGTTGGTGTGGTCTATAGTTTGGCTTTATAGGAAGCCTATGCTCGACCAGCTGCCTAGCCAATCCTGGCATTTCATCATAGTCCCATGTAAAGCAGTCCTTGAATTCCAGCAATGTTAGCTTGATGGCATCCTTCTGTTCTTTATCTAGTAGTAAGATAATGAATATGATCCTCGGCTCTTCTAAGGATCCAAGGTTTACTTCTTCTAGTGGATCCTAGACCTCTAGGGCTATGTCTTCAAATTTCAAAGGTATAGGGTCTAGCTCATGCAGTTGTGTTACCTTCTGGATCTCATCTTCATATATGACTTTGGTCCCATAGATCTCCGATCTGTAATCTTCTAGTTTCTCTTATATATTATGCAGCTATAGCTTTTGAATGGTTGTGGCTGCTACAGGCTTTTCTCTATTTGTTTTAGTCATCAACCAGTTCTATAATGGGCTCGCGCCTCTGTGAGGTTAAAGGCACTATAGCATCTGTTATTGTTCTGCATGAAAGGATTCCTTGAGCCTTTCAGAATGTAAATAGGCCTATGTTAGTGTCATAATACCTTGCATCCATGAAGTCAGTAGCTGCTATGAATGGCTTGTCTTCAATCCAGACCACTTCTACCTCCTCTCCTTTCCATATAAGGAGCATCTAGTGCGGTGAAGAGGGCACACATTCATTGGCATGGATCTAATCCCAACCTAAAAGGGCCTGGTATTGTGCTGTGGTGTTGATTATGAAAAAGGCTGTTAGTGACAACTTGGTCCCAACATCAACCTATAATTGTAGAACGCCGAGGACTTTAGATACGGTCCTAGTGAACCCTACAACTGATACCTTGATTGGCATCAGATCATGCTCCTCTTGTCCCATCTTGATCATCATGCAAGCTAGCAGAATGTTTACCACCAAGCCATTATCAATGAGGACCCTAGTCATTGGTCTCCCATTAAAATGTGCCTTGATGTATAAAGGCTTCAGGTGCTAAGTCATCTTCATACTAGGTTTCTCCAAGACGACCCGCTTTAGTTTTCGTTTTATTGTTTGTAAAGTGATTTGGCAGACAGGCTCTACAATCCCTTCTTTCTGTGCCTGTGTGCTTATAGGCTCATACTCTTCTTTTTCTCTTAGCTCTATTAGGCAATACTGATACGAGCTCGTCTGTGTCAGCCCCTAAGAGTTTTGTTTCTATTGGCCCTGGGTATTATCAATAGTGGACCAGAATTGAGAAGGTAGTGTTAATGAGACCATGTAGCAGAGGTTGAGTGGTATCTCTCCAACTTGAGTGATCCCATTTCTCTGATTTTTGGCCTTGCTTCCTTTGTCTTAATCTTCAATAGACTTCTTTCTAAACTTGCTAACCTCCTGTTGAATGTCGGGGCTATTCTGTACCTCAATTTTTTGCTGTTTGAGGTACCTCTATGTAGCTTACTTTCATTGAAGATGTCATTTCTAGGTTCTCGTTAAGGCAGCTGGGAACTTCTTATGCCTCACAACTCTCTACTTTAGAAGTGGCACATTGCCAGGTAACATTGTAAACTTGTTGAAGCCCTTAGTAGCTTTTGGTTTTGAAGGAAGCTCTATGTTATTTTCTGATGTCATTGATGGCAATAACGGTAGACCATTGGGGCCTACATCCCAACCCATTAGTGTCCCCGTGAATGGTTCACCTGATTCAGGGGGTGCTAAGTATTTTATAAAGAAGTTGAATCTGCCAAAGGGTTCCCCCAGGCGGTCCCAGACTACCTTAAATCCATTTAGTTCTGTCATTACTAATCCCCCCAAGCCAATATCTCGATCGTTTGCCATTTTTCTTCCTTTTCTATTGACTATCTCCAATCTAGGTTTCTCCTAAGCAGTCTCAAACTACTTTGGAGCCATCTGGGCTTTTCATGTCTTGCCCCTCCGGGCTTATGTCCTATTTAAAGGACTTATTCTTACTGGACTGGCTCATAGATTTTCCCAGGAAATCCCATATTAACTTAGAGTTTCCTTGAGTCGCTTCATCCCCTGTTCTAGAGGTTCTAAGGTCTCCCATCCTTCTACTTACTATTACTTTTCTCGGGCCGTCATTTGCTAGAGTTTATCTCCACCATGTTGACTGTAGCAAATGGGAGGAATGGGTCCTTGTCTACTACCATGGATTCTTCCTTAGGAAATTTCAAAACTCTCTTGTTGATCCAGTCCTGGATGACGTTCTTGAATCCCCAGCATGCCTTGGTGCTGTGGCTCCATGAGTGATGATACTTACAGTATTCCTTCCCTCTTTCTTCTTCATTCAAAGGAATTTTATGATTCATGGGCAGGGAGATGAAGTTCTCCTTCAGGAGGAAATCAAAAATTTCCTCTACTTTAGTAGAATCAAATGTATACTGAACTGTATTCGGTCTTTTGGGCAGTTCTCTGGCCTTCCTTACCAGAGCTGGGTATGTGTAGTTACCAGTATTCTTCAATTTTCCCACCGATACATCTAGGTCCCTAAAATAGGTCCCAACTATAGTCCGTCGGCAATAGTCCTTTTCCCTAAGTAGTTCCTCATAACCCTACACCTTGGCTGCAAGTTTATAGAAATATCAAAATTTCATCCCCTAGAATTTCTTCTAGAGCTTTATATCTAGTCTTACCTGTGTTAGTTTAATAAATTTAGTTTTTGGAAGCGACACGTGGCACCTGCTCCTCAAACGTTTGAACCTCACCAAGTATTGGTCTGCTGTCTCTCCAGCCCGTTGTGTGATCTTGCAGTGTTTTGCTATGCTGACCTCTGGCTTTGCTTTATAGAACTTGATGTGGAACTTCTACTCCATTTCCATCCAGCTGATGATTGAGTTACGAGGTAGCGACATATACCATGTGAATATCAAGCCCGTGAGAGTATTTGGGAACAATCTCAGCTTCAAGTTAGCGAAGTTCTCATAATTAGCAATCTCGCCACACTAGATTGTAAACCTCCCAATGTGTTATAGGGTTGATTGCGTCCCGTCTCTTGAGAACAATGTGAAGCCAGGGATCTTGTACCTTTGAGGGTATAGGTTATCCCTATCTATATATTTCGGATAAGGTTTTGATAAGGTGGGGCGACTAATTGGCCTCAACCCTAATCCATATATATATATATATATATTGAATGGCATCCCTCAGGGCCTTTATGTTCACCAGTTGGTTCTAAGGCTCGATCGGACGTTCTGGGATCACCATTGTGCCCTGGGGCTACTTGTGCCAGTTTCCTATAGATAATATAAATGATTAACTAAAGGATAAGTGTGTGCAAATATTTAGGAGTTAGGGATGTCTCTTACAAGTGTGCGGCCCCGATGGCTAACACCTATATCGATTCTAGCTTGCTACTCTCCAAGTGACCCTACACGTGAGCCTGCTTCCAGATGGGTACCTCTTAATGATGCAGCTATGTTCTTCATGCCTTCATGTAGAGCCTGCATCATGATCTGCTGTTGTTCTTTCTCCCTATGTTTTGACGTTTCTAAGGATATTGTAAAGAACCTTTGGTTTTCTTCCAACTACTTATCCATCCGGTCTTGAATTCCCCACAGCACTTCTACCACAGGTCTGTTGGATATGATTAGTAGGTTGGGTTGGCCACTTCCTGACTTTGAGCCAGAGCTTGTGCTATTGCTACCTGTTGTCACTGGCACTACATGCTCATGATGTTCAGCAGCTTTAGCGTTAGGCAATAAGTGTTCTAATCTTTCGTGCGCAGAGATCTCTTCCGGTTCATGAGATCCAGCACCTATTTTATCAATCCTTTTATCTTTTTGCGTCCTTGCCATCCTTGTTACATAGGTCCCACCAGGTGTACCAGAAATTATTCGTGGTTGAACAGTAAATATCAAGCATGCCAAAGACATTGAGTCTCAACAGATAATGAAAATGGTCCGGAGTTCCCTTACCACAGTTCACTCGAATGTAAAAAGATAGAAGGTTTTGGTAGAACAAGTGTATAATTTTATTAAAGTATAGAAGATTACAAACTAAAAACTAAGAACTAAAAAGGGCTAATAAGAGTCTTGATTAAGTATTGACTAGCTTTCTTTGTTTTTCTTCTTTCTATTTATAGTGTCAAATAGCGAAAGCCTTTCCCTTGGGACTTAGCACGTTCTGCCAAAGAATCATGAATTTCGTGAAACTTATGCCACGGTCTCTTCATTTTGATAACCAGCCCATTTTACCAAACTACTTGGGCATAGATTTCGACATTACTTAGAATCGTGTCTTCGTGCCAACGGTTTGATATTTGAAGCTGACGAGATTTCGGCATGTTTACTTGTTGTGGACTTTATTGAGCTTCAGGGCTGGCCCCTTTTGTTTATATTAGGCCTGACACTTTGATTACTCAGCCCAACTAGCCTTGTGACCTATTTGAGCAACGTTTCATATTTAGCCTAAACAACTTTACACTAATTATCTTCATTTGCGGTCCCTTTCTATTATTTGCCTAATTTGAGGGATTTTTGTTTCATTTTCCCTTGGATTAACCTGATATATATATATATATATATATTTATATATAGTGCTTGTTTGCAATCACATTTAGTTGGCTGAAATTGTAGTTTGTAGGCATAAAAGCTAGTTAGGGGTAAAATAATATGTTTGAGTAAGAGCAGTTGGCAAATTAGTTTTTCTAAGCCAACTATAATTTGGTTAAAAATCTAGATTTTGAAGCTTATATGTACATTAGTTATGTTGAGATTTAGTTGTTGGCAGCATTTAATGCATTTTAAAATTATTGAACAACGAATTTATCCTTTCATATTCTTTTGAAATTTTTATTATTCACCAATTTGACATTTTAATTATTTGTTATATAGATATTCTTTAAATATATAGATCTAATTAACTTTTTTAATATTTACAAATACTTTTTACAACATTATATTAACTTTTGTTTATCTTTAATTATAATTATAATTTTAATATTTTTCATGAAATTATCAAATTGCATGCTTGCATTGTGTATGAGAGAGGTAGATAATTTTAATATTTTTTGTAATTATAATCTTAATATTATATATCTAAATATATGTTTTAATTATATCATCCTAACAAGTTTTAATTTGATGAATTGACCTTTAAGAGTATCTAAACATAAATCATATTGCAATAACTGGCTTTTACCTCAATTTCAATTTGCAAATTGCAAATAGGAGTTTGTGCAAAGTTTAGTTTAACAAACATTAATCCAAACATTAAAAGATTCTTTGACCATCTACTTACACCTCATTCCAAATTCTCAATGTTTAATGCATCTTATCCAATGATGTTAATTATATTGTTTGATTCAGTCTTGGATTAATGTAATACACGCACACATTCTACATTAATTACCACATTTAATTTACTCTAAACTTTTGCTCCCACCTCGTTTCAAACCCTAAACTACAACTTATCTAATAGCATAAGAATCAATGGATTTTTTTTTTAAAAAAAAGGGGAGATTTGATAATCCAATGGACAACATTAATTATTTGAATTCTTCATTAGCTTATTTATATCTTTTATTTGCAAAATGCAACATTTAGATTTAAAATAAATCTCTACAAAATAAATCTCTTTTTATAAAATTTTTAAACTATCTAAAAATCACTTTCCCATAAATAAACACAATTTACTTTCTTAATAATTTGACTCAAATTACAATTTTATTATTTTATTTTTTTAAAAAAAAGATTGAAGCTATTTAATAGACAAGTAAATCTTATATAGATTTTTTTTTTGCTAAAGTATATATTTAATCCTTTATCTTTATACAAGATTTCATTTTAATTCCTTGACTTTATAAAATATTTTTTTAATTCTTTAACTCTAACACTATTAGTTTCATCCCAATAAATTTTTATATTAAACTTTCAAATATTGACAAAATATTCTCAAATGTTGACATATTAAGTTTAATTTTTTTAAAATAATAATAATTGATTAAAATTAATCATTTAAAATCAATGATGTTAGGGTTGAAGGACTATAAAAATACTTTATAAAATTAAGAGACTAAATAAAAATTTTATGAAAAGTTAAAGGATTAAAAGTATACTTTAATCTTTTTTTATCACCACTTTTTTTTTTCATTTTATAGAATAATAATTAGGACATCCTTTTTCTTTTTGTTTTTAATGTGAGGGAGCACAGTGCTCCTAAAAGGAAGAATCAAAGAATACATGAGAAAAACAACACACAAAGTGCCAAAATGAGGGTAGGAACTAGATAGGAAGCAAAATAAAGCCTCTTTTGAAGATTTGAACCACCACAATAATTTGAAAGGAGTAAGAAACAATAATACCCACCAAGTTTAAATCTGAAAGCTAATATATAGAGTTGAGATGGGATCTAGATCCTCTCAAGCGTCTCTTATAATATGTAGGCTCATAATGCATACACAACAATTGTAATTAATAATAAAAATTAATTAAAATAATTAATAAAAATGTGTGCACGTGCTCATGAAATTATTTTTTTAATACATCCTTAACTAAATTATTAAAAGTCATCGACGTTGATTGTTATGTTGTGAATCTAAACTTTAAAGATTTAGCTATAGATGCATAAAAAAAAAATAGCTTCATAAATACTCATGCAATTTTTTTTATTTTAGGATATTGGATGCTGGATAATTTCTTATATATTTTCTCCTTTTTATCCTCAATTATCTGTCAATCCTAGTTTTTAACTTTGTAAAATCTTTTCTCTTTTTCTTTTTGGTGTCATGTCCTCGTCATATCTTTTCTCCATGTAAAAATTCGGTTTGGTCCCCAATTGATTTCAATTTTCATTGATCGTGAGATCCATTTGGGTCAACAGTCAAGTAAACTTATTTCATATAGTAAATTATACCAATGAAGTTGAATTAAAATTATACCCGACTTTTTTTAAATTATTTGGAATTTTCTATTTAATTTATTGATAATTTTCAATTTATTTAAATTAATAAAATAAATTAATTTTTAATATTCTTTTAACGTAATATTAGTTGGAAATTGTCTTTTTTGGCCGAATATTGAAACTTGTTTTGGAAAATGTGTGTCTTTAAGAAGTATATTGTGCATATCAATTTTGAATGTTTAGATTTAATTTATATATATTATTAATTTTTTATTTTGAAGGAATAATAATAATAATATTGGATGATAATTCATTAACCTCATCACATGTTTGAAGGGAGAAGACTATATTCTATAATTTTTTCATTGAAATAAAAAAAATCTAAGCGATAATACAAATAAGATAAAATTTATTTCCCAAATCATTTGCCTGATAAAAATTTTGTGATGAGCCTAGAAGCTTCCTTCCACTGTAAGTACAAAGTACTTGAAAGCTAAGTCTGGTTTTTAAATGTATTCTGAACCGTTCAGATTTAATATTAAATTTTTATTTACAAGGCCTAGATTTAAAGTTTTTATTTTTATTTTATATTTATTAAAATAAAAACTTATTAAAAAATTTAATATTGAATCTGTCTTGTCTAGAATATATTTAAATAGTCAGTTTATAAAAATTATAATATTAAATTGAACCACTTAGAGTTTCAAATTAAATTAGTACTATTTAGATTGATGATGAATATATTTATCAAAAAAAATTATAAATTTTATTTTTATAAAATTAAAATTAAAATTAAAAAAATTTGGATCATATAGATTAAACAGATCCTTTTTAATGGTGAGCACAGCGGCACCGAAACCGGGCTCCTTGGAAGCTGGGGTGAATTTTCAATGAAACTACCTGCAACTTTCCTTGCTCAATTATCAATTTCAATTATTGAAATATTTATTCATGTCAACGTCAAAATCGCATTGAATTCCTCGTTTGGATTATGGAAATGACATAAAAATTCTTCAAAACAGGCAAATGATAGACAGTGAGATTCTTTTTTTAACATGGATAGTATGGTAAATTTTGGTTAAAAAAAAAACCGTATATGTCAAAAACAGGAATAAAGGCTTCATAATAATTATCCTAGTTCACAGTCTCTTTCTGTCATTTACCTATATTTTGAGGCAATTTTTGTTTATGCTCCCTTGGGTTAAACTCTTTTATTTATTTATTTATTTATATATGGAAAACAAATTTTTTTTCCTTAGTCCGAAAGATTCTTTTACCATCTTAAAGCTCATTCCAATTTCTCAATATTTAATTTATTTTGTAATGATATATTTGTTTGATGTAACCTTGATAAATTTTTTTCAATTATTTTAAACCTTTGAGAGATTAAAGATTTTATTGTCTAACATTTATGTTTAAATATTTATCTAAAAATTATTTAAATTACCAAAAAATTAATTTTTTATTATTTAAATCTATTTATTTTGTAAGTTGTTTAAAAAATTAAATATATAAAGTGGCCAAAAAATATTCAAAGGCACAATTTATGGACTCAATAAAGAAAAATAAAATAATTTTTAATAATTTGGGATAGTTAAACTAATCTAAACAAACACAAAAGCTAAAGGTGTTTAGAGTTGGGCTTGACTATAAATTTTTTATTTTTTAGATATTTTAAACTTGGTATGAATTAAAACTTTAAGAAAATGGAGAGAATGTAAAAATTTAATAAGCCTAATTTTTTTAAAAATAGAGTAGTGTGGTTTAAAAAAGTAGTGTGTGGAACCTAGGTATAAAATGTAACATCCTAAAATTTTAAACATGAGAATTTTAAATGTTTAGAAGGGTATATTAGTAAAAGTAAGTGATTTTTTTATTAATGGTGTTTTTGAGAGGCTAATGTAGTTAATGGATCATTGGGTAACCTTAAAAGAGTGCTAGATTGGAGTTCGAGTGGGCTGTGGCATGAAGAAAGGTTTAATTTGTGTATGGAGCTTTTTGTGCCATACGCCACGGTGGATGCGCCAATGCACCCCAGCGCATGTGCAAAATCTGCACTTATCAGACTCAAGAAACCAGACCAAAATTAGAAGTGGGAGAAAAGAAAATGTGAGAAGGCAATGAGCAATGATTGGTAGGTGCTAGGGCTTGGCCTTGTAATTAGTTTAGAAAGCATTCAGAGTAAGATTTATCTTTCGATAAGCTTCCTACAACTCTCCCTCTCCCTTTATGTGGATTTTCTAAGATTTGAATGTGAGACTTGATTTCGGTTGTTCTTGGATAATGGCTGAACCTATTGTCTTAGTTAAGGTTTTAAGGAGTTAAATTGAGCCTCTAAGCTTAGATTTATGGATTATATAGTGATTTGAAGTTTTGGGTAGGGTTTGGACAAATCGTAAGTGAAAATTGGGAGATTAAGAGTAATGTGAGTAGAGATTTGGAATTTTTTAGTGTCTTTGTATGTTAAATAGAATTAATGGAGTGTATTGGAAGAATTGATTAGATTAAATTAAGGCTTTAGGTGTAATGAGTACTCAAAATTATGTTAAAAATAGGGTAATTAGCATGTAGATTAATGATTAAAAGTTTAATCTTGTACATTAATTGTTGATCAAGTATTATGGTGTTAGTGGACACATGTGGAGGCATATTTGACCATGGTAACCCTTTTAGTGATAAAAGGATTGAGGTAATCAAATTGTCTAAACTCTCTATTTGTGTGTTTGGATGGTTGTATGATTCTTTTAAAGCTAATACTCTTGTTTTGTAATAGTATAGTATTAATATGAAATGATTATGATTTAGAAGCCTTATTTGAAATGGAATGGAAGTTGTTTTGAATATTATGGATTTGAAAGATTAAACCTTATATTCAGGCATAATTATTTACAAAATTTTATGGTTTTAGTGAAAACTTACTTGTTACGAATATGTGTGAAAATGATTAAGTTGTGAAAATTATATGTTATGCCTATGTCAAATCACTAAGCATATGCTTGGCATGATCATTATGAGAGGGTGAGGGTTCACTCTAATGTGTTGTTGGGGACATTGTTTAAAAATTCATATGGTACACTAACACTGTAGAGGCCCTGGTACTCAATATTATATTATTTGAAAGTCCTAATATTATGTGAGATAGATTGGGCATCAACACCTCTAGCATTTGAGAGTAAGGGGAGTCTGTGGTCTATAGTGGGCAAAGGCACTCTTGGCCGAGGTTGCCTTCTACTAATGTGAGCTTAAGCTAATCCAATCACATGGATTTGGTTCTATTGAGTTGTCAGCCTAAGATTTAGTCGAAATATATAAAGAGGGTATAAGGTGGTGTGTTGATCATGCATATCATTATATAACCATTTATGTGTTTGTGTAGCTTGCTATGCATTTTAAATGCCACTTCACATATACACTATCTATTCTCACACATAAATAGTTTGATTAAACTATTTGGTTATTGAGTTCTCAACTCACCTTATGGTTATATTTTATAAGTGAACGCTCCGATAAGGGCAAGGGGAAAGAAGATGTATAACATCTTGGATTTTAACTTTAGGAATTTCCACTAATTATAAGGGTATTTTAGTTAAAATTAAGTGAATTTTTAGTTAATGATATTTTTAGGAGACTGATGTAGCTAATAGATCCTTGGACAACCTTAGAAGAGAGCTCGATCGAAGTACAAGTAGGCCATGGCATGGAGAGAGGTTTAAATGTGTGATATGCAAAATTTGCATTTATCAACTCGTGAAATCAAACAGAAAATGAGAAGTGGGACAGAGAGAACGTGAGTAGATGATGAACAGTGATTGATGGGTGCTAGGACTCGAACTTGGTATCACTTTAAAAGCATTTGGAGCAAGATTTATCTTTAGGTAAGCTCGCTACCTTCTCCTTCTCCTTATATTCAAACTTTTTTTATGATTAGGGTATTTTGGGGCTTTGATTCAATTTTTCTTGGATAGTGGCCGAACCTATTGCCTTAATTAAGGTCTTGGTAGTTAAATCAAGCCTCTAAACCTATATTTATAGATTATATAATGATGTGGAGCTGTTGATTTATGTTTGGACGAACCTTAAGTAGAAATTAGATGATTAAGAGCAATGTGGGTAATATAATGGTGTTATCTATATGTTGAGATATTAAATATGATTAATGGAGTGCGTTGTAAGAATTGTCAGGGTGAATAGAGGTTTTAAGTATAATGAATACCCAAATTTATGTTATTAATGGGGTGATTGGTGTGTGAATTGACAATTTAGGGTTCAATATTATAGATTATCCTTTGATCGAGCATTGTGATGCTTATGGATGCGAGTGGAGCCATTGGTTAACTATAGTAACCCTTTTAGTGACAAAATAGTTGAGGTAACTGGATTGTCTAATCTCCTTTTTTGTGTGCTTAGATGGTGGTGTGTTAGATTTTAAAATTAATGTTTTAGTTTGGTACAAGCATAGTAATAATATGAAATTATGATTTTGAAATTATGTGAATTAGAATAAAAAGTTATTTTATTGTTTAAGTATTTGGAAAGTTAAATGCTATTTTTATGTATGACTACTTGCAAAACCATATGATTTAAGTGGAAATGAGGAAATGTTATAATTTATATGTTATGATTATGTGTTGGAGCATTAAGCATGTTTGGCATGATTATTGTGAGAGGGTGGGAGTTCACCCTAGTGTCTTATTGGGACATTATTTGGAAATTCATATGGTACACTGGCACCGTGGAGGCTCCGATGCTCAGTATCATATTGTTTGGAAATTCTAGCGCTATGAGTGGTAGATTAGGCTATGACACCTATAGTATTCATAGACAGGAGGAATCTGTGGTCTATAGTAGATGACGGTGCTCTCGACCGGTGCTACCTCCTATTAATGGTAAGTTTGGGCTAGTCCAGTCACATAAAATTTATCCTATTGAGTTGTCAGCCTACAAATTTAGTTGAAAGATATAAGAATGATATAAGGTGGTTTGTTAATTATGCATATCATATTATAACTGTATGTGTGGATTTTTATGACCTGTTACATGTTTTTGTTATGCCACTTCACATATGCACAAATTGTTCTCACACATGAGTAGTTAATTAAACTATTTGGTTATTGAGTTCTCGACTCACCCCATGATTACATGTATAGGTGAAGGCTTCGATAGGAACAAGGAAAAGGAAGGTGCAATCAAGTATCAAGGAGACTAGCCAGTGATTATATAGTTCATATTTTTTATTTTGGTTTGTAATGAATTGTTGAATGTATATACCAACTTAGGACATATATAGTTTCGTGATGCATTTGCATTATTTTTGTTGTTAACTGTAGGTGTCCCAGCCTAAATTTGTTGTATTTGTATTGTAATAGTTGTGAGAGGTTAAGATACTAGTGCAAGTGTTATTTTTGTATTGATTCATGTGTTAGATTGGCCATTGGATTGATTATGTGATATTGTTACCTCTAATGAAATTTATGTTGAAATTAGGGTTTTAATGGCTAAATCTTATTTGGATACTTGTTATTGTGGTTTGAGTATTTGTACAAGTTGTTTATGGTTCATTTGAGTTAGTTCAAGTGGTTTCATAGTTATTGACACTTGGTTTGAGAGTTTGGGCACCTTAGTAGTGATTTTTGAAACAAAATGAGCTATTTTAGATTTGGGTGTTCAAATCTTATTTGGCTTAGTGTTTGGGTGTAAGATCGGTGTCAGTAGCTAGATAGCTCTAAGAGCTATGTATAGACTCTTAAATCACTCAAATTAGACGTCGAATGGTAAAATGGCGTACTCCAAAAGTTGACCCCAAAAAGATGTTATGACAGCAACTTGTTGTCATGACAAGAGACGCGAACCGCGGCACATTGTCCATCGTGACATGGTGCTAGGCACAGAGAGGGATATTACTCTTTATGTAATTTTCCTCAGTGAATGACACACTGCATTGCAACACACTATGTCTATATGACTAAAAAATTGTTTTGCTTATTCTTTTTAAGCGTGATGAATTTCCTATGCTTCCTCTGTCTTATTTATTTGAGTTTAAACTATAGTTTAAGCTTAAACAATATTTCAAAAGGGCTTTTCTTAGGATTTCATTTTTTTAAAATATTCTTTTAACCCTTGGGTTATGATAACTATTTATGAGATTAATGTAATCTCAGTTATCATAACGTTGTTTCATGTTTAGTATTCTATGTGCTTGGTAATGTTGAGGATGACGTTACAAGGTGCGACTGAACATCGAAGGGACTAGCTAGTATTTGTATAGTCCTTTCTATTTTTTTTGGTTTTGTAATGAATGATATATGCATATGCCAACTTAGGAATCATATGTTATTATGAGAAACACTTGCAAGAATTCTGTTATGAAGTAGGGTATCTCGGCTTGGGATGTTGGGTTTATGTTATAATGGCTGTGAGTTTGAGATACTAATACAAGTGTTATTTTGTGTTGATTCACGTGGTTGTTTGGCTGTTGGAATGATTATTGTATGTTTGTTACCCCTTGTGAGATTTATGCTAAATTACGGTTCAGATGGCCAAATCTTGTCTGGGATGTTGTTGTTGTGGTTTGAATGCATGTATATGTTGTTTGTGGTTCATTTAAATTGGGTCAAGCGATTCCACTGTTATTAGCCCTTGGTATATAAGTTTGGACACCTGAGTTGTGGTTTTAAAAAGAAAATGCATCATTTTGGGTTTAGGTGTCCAAATTTTCTTTAGTGTGATGTTTAGAGGTGAAACTGGTGCCAATAGCTAAATGTCTCTAAGAGCTACATGTAAATACTTGAATTACTCAAATTGGACGTCGGACAACAAAACACCGTGCTTCGAAAGTTCGCATGAAATGTTGTCATGACAACAATTACGCACTACGGTGCATTGACAATTGTGCCATTGTGTAAGGGACAGAAAGGGACGTTTCCCTTTGTGCAATCTGCCGCAATGCAGGCCTCTGTATGATTTTTCTAGAAAGTTTTTCTAAAATTGTTTCTTTTGCATTTCTTATGTATGTTTTGGGCTCTTATGCTTCCATTATCTTATTTAATTAGTTTTAAACTATAATTTAAACTCAAATGAATTTTAAAAACGTTTTTCTTGGGATCCCAAGTTTTTGAATCTTTTTTAACCCATGCATTATGATAATTGTAAAGACCAGGGATGAATTGGGATAAATAAATTTATAAAGAAATAATGCAAGAATTAAATAAAGTTAAGAATGATATTACCAATCAACACTGAGAGAAGGGAAGCAAAGCTTTGCACTGAGTTTTTATCTTGATTTAACTCTAACCACTTGAGCCTACATCTAGTCCTCAAAGTACTCTTGAGATTTTTCACATCTCTACCAAGATTAAGATAGGCTCTTGGTTGCCACAATATAATTTAAACTCCTCCTTGAGTCTATAACCCTCCCTCTTACAAACTAATATCAACTCCCCTTAACCTCCTTAGACTTAAGTTCTTCCATTTCAAGTAAGTAAAATTGGAGTGAATAGATGAAATTCAATGATGAACTACTGCTGTTGAAAACTCTCTCTAAGAGTATATATACAATCAATGAAAGTACAGAGAAAAACAAATATACTCATCAAAAGTAGTTAGAGAATGAATACAGGTGGTTGGCCCAAATTCCCTTCTTATCTCCTTCCTTATAAATGCATCCAATTTATAATTGATTCTGGAGATTTATCCGTTAGACTTACATAACTTTCATTGATTACTTCAACTCGGGTCCTCATAGCTCTTTCATCTTTTAAGGCAATAGAACAATGCTTTTTTGCAGGTTTGCATGTTATTGGCGCCTTAAGGAAAGTAATGATTATATGCATTAATTACTCTAACAAAACTTAGAAAAGGTAAATTGTGAACACTATATTTTGTCCAGACATTTTTTAAATATAATAATAATAATAAGTTCAACCAAAAATGAAATTCTAATAATATAGATAAAATAAAAAAATTAAGTAAATAAGGATTTAGTCTAAGTAATCTCCTATTAGCTAGGATTTTATTTTTTTTAATTAGTTAAAACAACCAAAATATATATATATATATATATAAACTAATATGTTTAAGAGTTAATTTCCAAAAGAAATATTAATTCTTTTTTAAGAATTATATTTCAAAAAAAAATTAAATAAGTGACAAAAATGATGAAATTTAGTTCTTTTAAGAATTATATTCCAAAAAATCTAATAATTATAAAAAATAAAATTTAATCCTTTTTAGGATTATTTTTTAAAAAAATAATAAAAAAAGAAGATAAATAAATTTAATCTCTCTTCAAAATCAATTTTGAAAATGAGAAAAAAAAATCTTGCTTAAATCTTTAAAAAATCTCTTTTAAATTATCTTAACACTTCGAAAATCATAAGAATCAATTTTTTGAGAGTTCAATATTTTAAATTTCTTTTCTTAAATCTTGTTGTTTTTCATTTAAGAAAGAGATATTCTTTTTTAATTCAAAATCATATTTTTTCTCTCTTAATTTAATTTCTAAAATTAATTAACATAAAAACATTAAAAAGTAAAAAAAATAATGGGGTGGGTGAAATGCTGATGATTCAGTGTTTCACCATAGCCCTAAATGCTTTCCTTAGCATAAAGAGAAAAGCCAGAGATGGCTAAAAGGACGCAAAAAAAGGAAGAGTAGAAGGAAGAGGCGCACGCAAGTAGGAAGAGGAAGAGCAAAACAAAGACAACCAAGAGAGAAAGCAAGCGAGGAGACGTATGGTTGGAGCGGCATGAAGTCAGCGATGCAGAGTTTAACCTCTAGAATTTCATATTATTTCATCACATTTTTTTTAGATTCTAATCCATTTTGGCTCAATTGTATATGTTTTTATTGCCCAAATTAGGAAAATGTGCATTTTATTTTGGGTTTGTGTTCTTGGCTTTGATTTAATATCTTTTTTAGCCTAATTTTGTATTATTTTGGTTGAAGACTTGATTAGAAGCATTTCTAGAGCTTTGTGGATGTTTCTGGAAGGTTTTTGGATGAAGAAATCAAGCACAAAGTGAATAAATTTTGTTAGCTACAAAAACAATGTAAAACTGCTAAAGTCGTGACTTTTGTTTGCAACTTTCACCACTGTCAGAAAACGCTGCATTTTATTAAGTTGAAATTGATTGAGTAGGACACTTATATTCAGAGAGCTCAACCCAAAAGGCATTCTGCACACTTGAAGACACTTTAGGAGCTTTGTTGTGTTAGGGTTTGAACTTTGGATGAGTTGGGTCAAAGAGTTGAAGCTTTGAAGAGATTTGAAGTTCCATTTCTTCAATTCATTTATTTCTTCTTCATTTCTCTTCTTGTAATCTTGTAATGGCTATGAATATCTTGTGTATTTGTAGCTTTTTGATGTTTATGAGTAACTAAACTCTTTGCGATAAGATTATTTTGAACACTTGTATGGATTAACATTATGTTCCTCCTCTTTTTTATGATTAATTATATATATGTGTTTATTTTACTCTTTCTTTAATGCTTTTAAGTAATTGGGCACCATTTAGATGTTGCGTAAACTTAATTGATGCTTGAGAGGGCTAGGTTGAGTGTAGAACTTGAGAAAAATTGTGCAAGAACTTGATATTTGCATGTTGAATGAATGGTTTTGCTAGTAAGATAGAGATATACTTACTAGTCTCGTATAACCACATTAGAGTTGGTATTTAAAATTGAGTTTTATTAATTGTAATAAAAGATTGGTAATTAATTTAACTAAACACTTGTTCTTGACTTGAGAGAGCTTGTCCAAGTATTTTTAGAACCCTAGATTAGCACTTATTTTCATTAACAGCATTTATGAGAGGAGGTAATTTTGGTGTCAAGAAATACAAGGGGGATAAATAATCCTAGGTCCTAATTTGTATTTGAAGTTTGTAAATTAATTAATTTTCTTTATTTTTTAGTGTTAATTTAATTTGTAAAATCATTTTCACCTAACTATGTGTGGCTTAACTTGATTGAATTTACTTAATTTTTTATTTGATCATTGTTTTTGAACAAATCCTTGAGGAAACGATACTTTACTTTCATTATATTACTTACTACAACCCATGTACTTGTAGTGAGCAACACAAAGAAAGAAGACAAAAAATGAGTCTGAGATGCTGAAATATGGGGAATTAGAGAAGCAGAGGCGATGAGTACTCATGATGACTTTCAAAAATCCAACCTCCTTTGCCTATATAAGAACCTTTGAGTTCGACACAAGGGAGGAGGGGGGAGTGAAAGAGATTCAAGGAGCTTTCTGGAAAGATCAAGGTAGAGAGAGTTGGAGGCAAGCTCTAGAGAACAATTGATAAAAGTAAAGAGACACAGAGTTCAACGCAGAATGAGTATTTTGAGATAGAAGCATCCAGACGGGACTCAGATTTATAGTCGGAGCAAGCCAGAGGAGAACAATCAAGAAACGTCTAAAGGGGTTCAAGTATAAAGCAGAGAAGAGGTTGAAGTTCCCAGTCACTACAGTAGGTTCAATTTTTTTTTTCAAATCCCAATTCATCTAGTTCCTACTTTATTATGCATTTTATTATTTTAGTCAAATTGATGGCATTCAAATGGGTAGGATAATGAGAATATTATGACATATTTAAAATGATATGGCTAGTACTAGAGGTTATAGCCAATGGTCCCTACTAAATATGGGAGTCTTAAGTTTCAAAACTTGGTGATATGAAATTCATCTAGTGGATAAGGCATTTGATGTTTTCTTCAAAAGAGATTTAAAATTAAAAATGGTGAATTGCAAGCCTTTATTTGACTCTCAAGTAAAAAAGAAAAAACCTTGTGATCTATTGTGCCTTGAAACGCCATTTTAATGCTCTTGTGAGTTCAATACCCCCTAAGCATGATTTGTTTGAGTTTGTCTTTGATCTTCCATGGATTCTTTTTACAATCTCTCAAAATAAGCGTACTCACAGATTCGTAGTACTTTGTGTTTGCATTTATTAATTTTTTAAAATTAGTTAATGGATGATTTTTAAAAAAATAAAAAATAAATATAATTGTGGAACTCCATAAAAAAGTGGATGTGTGATCTATCATTAAAAGATGTGGGTGCAGGACCTACATTTATAAATGTTAAAAATTTAGACCATGTGTAAAAAATTTAAAGATTTTTATATTTTGAAAGATCATATAAAATTCATGATAAAAATGGGCAACGAATATAAGATTTTTTAATAAAAATAATAGGTGTTAAATATGCAAAGAATTTATCATTGATAAAAAAAATGATTGTGGGACCTATAATTTAATTAATAAAATTTATTTATGTAGGATGAAAAACATTTGCCATATAAATTTTCATTTATAAATGTTAAAATTTTATATAAGGTGCAAAAATTAATAAAAATTTTATATTTTTATGATAAATTTTTTATGGAATAACACAATTTAGATTAAAAGAATTTTCTATATATTTATTATTAACACAAACGTAACAAATCAAAATAATTTGTGTGAGCATATATGGAATAAGTTTTTGTTTATATTCTTTAAATGCATAAGGTATAAAAATCTACTATTCTATTATTTATACGTAAAAGTTGATTATGGTTTAAACACCTATGAAAAATATTGATGTAGTTATGTGCAAACAACCACGCAAAAATAACCCTATAGGTAGATATATAATTGGGTTAATAAGTAAATAAGACCTGAACTCTTATTCAAAAATTGCCTTGAACTTTGAACTCTTAAAGTATGTAAAATAAACCCTAAACTTTGACCGTTAACTTTTTAACACCATTATAGCCCATGCAGATATTGTTGAAGATTTATTTTTCTATGAATTTAACCCTGATTGTTATAGTATCTATGTGGACAATAATAATAATATTAAAAAGTTAACGATCAAGGTTTATTTTGTTATGAATTTAAAAGTTTAGAATTTATTTTGCATATTTTAAGAGTTTAGGGTCCAAAGTGATTTTCAAGTAATAGTTCAAGGTCCTATTTGCTCATTAATCCCATATAATTTCATCATTATTATTCCACTATTAGCATAACAAGTTAGGAGCTATCATTCATGACAGATATATGCAATATATGATAATATGTAAGACCTATAACCCCCTTAATTACTCCTTCCAACTTTATACTACTGACTAAAACTATAGGCTTATCCATGGTCTGATCCATATAACCAAAGTATTTTCGAAGCTCGAGATATACCCAACCAAAAGTATAAAGCTCAAACCTCAAACTATGGATCCTCTCTATAAATAATCTAATTAGAAGGTATCACTATCCCACATTGTCCTTTATATGAATTATCATTTTATAAACTCTGCAATTTCAATTTGGCACATTATATTTTTTATTATCTTTTCTCAAATATTACAATATTAAAATCATAATTCCTTATATTATTTCTACAATTGTCAGACCCCACTCCTTCCAATATTTTATTTTTTCTATCATGCTATTTTTAAAATGATTTATTGATATATTGTTTTCTCATTCCTCTCCCATTTATTTCACCTACCCTCCCATTATTGTAACTTCCCATCATACTAATTTTATTTTTAATTTTAAAAATTGAGGGATCATGGCATTAGATAAATAATCTATGATAAATATAAAAATAATAAATGATCTATTATCTATTATGAAAAATAGTTTAATAACATTTTAAATCCAAATCGTGCTTTTGTGAAGAAAATTGTGGCAAAAAGACATAATCTTTATCCCAATCTAATTTATAAAATTAATTTTAATTCTTAATTCTAATTTAATTGTGCAATGTATGTATATTATTTATAATTTAAATATGTTTTATAAAAATTGATTTAATTTTTAAGTTCATTCAATGGGAAAATAGTTATTGTATTTAACCTATTATTATTAATGAAAAACATCAATTACTTTAATTTAAATGTGATTTTTTTACAATAATGTAATTTTATAATTTAAGTTATATCTATTGATTTATTTATTTAAATTATTACATATCATTTCACACCTCGTGCATCACACGGGACACATATTAGTTATTTACAACAAGAATTCTATTTATTCTGAAGAGTTCGTATAGGTTTACACATATACTTTAATAGAAAAAAATTTACAAGTTAATTGAAAAAAATTAACAACATAAGATCCAAAAATAACAAAAAAAGATCAATTATTTATAAGAAATAGTCCATTTGTTTACATGTGTGAGTCCATATGAGCTTACATTTTAAGGGTTTTTTACTCATTAAGGGTAACGAAGTCATTTTAGGAGTTTGCAAAAAAATTAGGGGGAATCACATTGCAAGCCTGAAAAAAGACAAAAATTATATTGCAAGTCTAATAGATTCTGTTATTGCACTACATGCCTAAGGGCCTTTGTTGCAATTTTTTTTAGGAGCGAAAGTATAATTTTACCCTTATGTAATTTAAAAACTTATATCATACACAACACAATATCTATTAGGGTTGCACAAAAGACAGGACAGGACTAGACTTCAGCCTAACCCAGAGTCTGGTCCTTTTCATGAAAAGGAATGGATTAGGCAACCCGTAGTCCGGTCTGGTCCTGTGAAAACTCAGAGATTAACAGGACTGGACTTGGTCCATAGGACTGGGAGACTGGTCTTATTAGTCCAATACTCACTTGGCCTTTTTTTTCTCTATGATAAGCAATAATGCATTTCAACTTAATAAACTCAATTAAGATAATAAAAATACTTATAATTATAATAAATCCACAATAGTTTCTAACATCAAAAAAATAATATTTCAGTTACAATCCAAACTCTAAATGATTTAAATATGTAATTTCAACAAAAATACTCAATAAAGTTCAACACTACATTACATCTATCAAGTGATTATCTCCTTAGCTTCAACAGAAACAAACTCAACAAATCTTCAAATAATTATCTCCTTAGCGTCAGTAACACTTGAAGCATCTGTAAAAAAAATCATATACACATATATAAAGTGATTAGTAAGTGTAAAAATGCAATATATAAATTAAATTAAGAGACATAAAATTGAATATATTACCTGCAACATTAACCACATCATCAGTCTCTTGAAAATTGTCAACCTCATGAAATATAGAGACAAACTCTGAGAGAGATTGCCCTGTAAGTAGCCAATTCTGGGCACAAATGAGTGCTTCAGTCATCATAAGAGATAAAGAACTCCTATAATCATCAACAACACATCCTTCAGTACTAAAATCTGATTCAGAAGTAACTATAGATACTGGTATAGCCAATACATCTCGTGCTATCAAGGAAAGCACTCTGTACTTGGTAAAATTAACCTTCCACTATGTCAAGATATCGAAATCATCATCATCATCATCAATAGTGGTGTCCTCAAATGTACTAGCAGAAAGGTATCTATCCAACTCTGATTAAGTATCAACTGATGAGCTTTTTTGCTTCTGGGATGCTAACCATCTACAACCAAGGTCTTTTTTACCTTTACTTTCATTTGAAGTATTGGTGTCAAGAGCACTTAGAGAGTTGACACTACCAAAACTACTTGTATCAGGACCAACTGTCGCAGAGTATTCCTCAAACAGGCGATCCAAAGTGTCTCTTGCCTTGTTCTTTATGGACATGCAAAGGTCAAGGGCAGGAAAAAGCTTATCAAATACATGATTGATATAGGAAAGCTTATATCGAGGATCAAGAATCACAGCAATAATCAACAAAGGGTTCAAATTATCTGCTGCCCCTCAATACTTATCATACTTACTCTTCATGCTCAAAGACATCTCCCTAAGAAGAGGGTCATCACTTTCAATATTCTCATCTAACAACTCTTGAATTAAAGCAATTTGATAGAAGCATGTATGTGTAGTAACTTTCAATGTGCTAGAAAATTGCAAAGTGACATAATAAAACACCTTTAAGAACTTAAGAAAAAACCGTGCTTTATTCCAAGCTTGTTTGTTTAGAGGGCCATTACGCTTAAGAGGAGCTTGCCTAGAGTAAGCAAAAACATCCATGCTGTCATTAGGTCTAGCACTTTTCCTATAAACATAGGCATCCATGCTACTATCTAAACAAGAAACGTCATTCTGAGCATGACACTTTGAACCTTTGTTGAAGTAGCTAACAAAATCTTCATCCTCATCCTCTAATCTTTCAAATGCCTTTTGAAACTTCAAAGCCACATTCAACATTAAATATGTAGAATTCAATCTAGTACTAACATCGAGGCAAACAATGTTTTTTGTGTCCAACATTTCTAATTCATAAACATCTTTAAATCTTTGCAAGTGAGCAGGAGATGAATGAACATATCTAATAGCATTTTGAATGGACTCAAAAGTATCTTTCAACTCCTTTAAACCATCATTAACAACTAGGTTAAGAATATGTGCAGAGCATCGTAGTTGAAGATAATCACCACCATAAACAAGACCCCTCCAATTCTTTAGACACCTTTTTAAGTAGGATAATGCTATGTCATTGGAAGTTGCATTATCCATGGTTATAGTGAACACATTTTGTATGCCCCAGTCTAATAAGCACCTTTCAATTGTCTTGCCTATCGTATCACCCTTATGATTCTCAACCATGCAAAAACTGAGAATCCTCTTATGTAAGTTCCAATTATTATCAATGAAATGGGCTGTCAAACATAAATAATTGAAGTTTTGAATTGATGTCCAGTAATCTGTAGTGAGACAAAGAAGAGTAGTACACTTCTTCAACAAATTTATCAATATTCTAATTTCACCAAGATACAATTGCCAGGCATCTCTAGCCATTGTTGTTCTTGAAGGGATTTGAAATCGTGGTTCTAACTCCTTCACAAACTTTTTAAAGCCTTCCTTCTCAATAAGCCTAAATGGTATCTCATCACATATGATGAACTCAACTAGAGCCCTGCGACATCAATTTTTGATTGAACATGTGAGGTACTAAGCTTCCCTCTTGCCCACTTGGTGTCACATAATTCAACATAAATTGCTTTGTCATTTGTGTAGCTTTATGTGGATTCTTGGGACACTTTGGTACATGCCTTTTCAAGGATGTTAAACCATACTTGCTTGGATCACAAGCATAATCTAAATTACAATACTTGCATGCAACTCTAACTTCTCCATTTGTCTCCTCCAATGGTAACTTGGTAAAGTGTTGCCACACTTTTGATACCTTTTTTTCAGAATTTTTCCTCTTTCTACTACCTTCTATAGCTTCATTTTTGGTTACAGTTGTAAGAGGAGGAGGACATTCTATAGTAGTTGGGGGTTGAGGAGGAGGAGTAGGTGTCAAGGATGGTCCAAAAAGATTTGAACTCACATTTTCACCCATAAAAGGAGATGATTGAGGTTGATCAATACTGGATGTTTGCTCAATATCCATCACTTCACAATGATAAAATATAATTGAGACCTTATAATTGATGAGTTATAACAGCACAATGATAAAAAGAAAGCAAAATGGAAAAAAATCAGCAAGAACAGAGGTAATAAAAATCAGCCCACAGATATGTTAAAATTGTACATGTTCTAAATAATATATAATTGAGGGATTGAAAATAAAATCTGGTGCTTACTTTTATCTGTTATAGATAAAATTACCATGAAATCACCAGATATGCATTATTGCTCAGATCATTACTTAGATCCTTGCAAAGGAAATTACTCAGATAAAAGCACCAGATATGCATTATTGCTTTATGGTGCGTGAAGCCGTGAAATCAATGATTTACTGATGTTAAAATTTCAAGTAAAATTACAAAGGAACGTAAAGCAAACAAGTAACTAGGAACTCAGATCATTGTAAATGCATATTAAAAGGAAGATATAAAATAAAAAAAATAAAAAAGAAATTGAATTTCTGATGGTGAAACCGCTGAAACGCACTAGATCTGAGGAGTGAGGACGATGAGGAGAATGACGAAGCTGGCACCAGATTTGGTCAAGGCAAAGCTAAGAATGGAAATGGAAATCTGAGGCAAAGTTAGGCAAAGAAAGTATCTTACTTCTTCCAGTCGTGTCGCGTCGAGGCATGAAGGTGGAGAACAAGATCTGGGTCGAGTTGCAGTTGCAATTGTGTCAAGGCATGGAGGGGGAGGGCGAAGGCCGTCGACTGGTCTGAGCACTAAGATCTGTATGGTTCACTGGAGGAGAGCAAGGAGGATCAAAGGTGGAGAGCAAGGGCGGGTGATGGTGTAACATTGCCGACATGAATGACGGTGGTGGGCTCGTGATGCACTGGATGAGGGCTGCGGCTAAAGCTTCGGCGCACTAAAGAAACCAAGAATGAGAGCAAGGTTGAGTCACGCATGAGTGGTTGAGAGTTGAGAGTTGAGACGCTGAGTGTGCTGTAGCTGTATTGCTGCTGTTGAGTTATTGAGTAACAGTGTTCAGGATTTTTTTCCATCAGAGTGCATGGCATGCAAGGCTGGACCTGGACTAAAGACTATTTTTTTAAGACTTATTAATTAATAATTTATTAATTAATTTTAATTATATTAAAATAATTATGTAAGACTAGACCGGACCACTTAGTCCAGATGCTTGGTCTTTAGTATGGTCTTACCCAAAAAATTAGTCCTGTCTTTTTGGTCTTTTTGGTCCTGTAGGACTAGCATTTTATAGGACTGGACAAGATCAGGTTTTCACAAGTCGGACCAGACCGAACCAGACTACGACGCTTTTGCACAGCCCTAATTGTAACATCCCAATTTAAATTTTAATAGTTAATTTGGGTTAATAGAAATTTAAAAAAATAATATTTAGAGGTAAAAAATTTGTAAGAGATGATTATTAAATCTAACTTAGGATATAATTCTAAAAAAATTAAAAAAAATTAAAAAAAATATTAAAATTATTATTATTATAATAAAAAAAGGGAAAACGTATTAAAAAAAAGGGGAAAGAAGAAGAAGAACAAATTGCTTTCGGCACCGCGTCATGATTACATAAAATAATAAAAAAAAAAGGGAGAGAGAGGAAAGAAGAAATAATATAAAAAAAAAGATGTGGGACCCACTGAATTTTTATAAAACTCACCCGTTTCCTTTCATTTCTTCAATTCTTTTCCTGCGCGCGAGCTGAGGCAGAGAGAAGCGAGTCACCGGTGCGAAATATCTAAATTTTTAAGGTAAGAGTTTTTAATAGGATATTTAGGGTGTGATTTTAAGCTTTTCAAGACTAAGTAAGTGTTTTAAAAATTTTTCTTAGTCATCCTTCTTCTTTGGTTTCTGAGTTTGTAGTGGTAGAAAATTTAAGATCTGGAAGAGGGATGAATTTATGTTGAATAAATATGATTTTTGAGATTGTCAGTAGTATAATAAATGTTCTAGAGTATAAATTTATTGATGATCTTTGAATCTGTGGCTTATGGATCAAATTCTAAACTAGATCTGAAAATATATGTTGATTTATTGAGGTTTAGATTATTATTTGGGATGAGAAATGAATTATTATGGTTATAGGATTATGATTCTAAGCTAGAGACTCAATTTTTAATTTTTGGGTATTTTAGGTACGAATTTATGAAATAAAAAGAAAATTTTGATAATAGAAATTAGTTTAGAAGTTGATTTTTAGATTATTAATGTTTATTGATAATTAAAAGAGGAGTTAAAAATTTTACTTAATAGTATTAACTATAGATTTGTATTAAGATTGAGATTAGGAATTATGTTATATTTTTAATTCTATTATTAGAATTATTTTATTAGTTTCAAAAATTGAAACTAATATTTATAAATAATATGTTATTTGTAGGTTGTATTATGGTGAAGATTGTGGTGAGAGTTTAAGAAATAATTTATTGAAAAAGCCACAAGGTAACTATGCTTTTAATTTGTGATTAGTGTTATTTCATGTTAATTGGGTGATTATTGAGAAAATTATGAATTTTGCAATATTGTATAATTGTGCAATATTATTATGAATTTGTATGATTATTGTGGGAGGTGTTGGGAGACTTGCTATTATTGTTGTATTTATGTGCCACGTGGTACGCCCCTATTGGAGCTCAATAGGTGGCTTGTAAGGGCTCAGGCTAATCTACCTTTGGCTGGGTAATTTAGCACCGAGTGAGGGCTACGGCTCGAGGTTAATGGAGGGATATAAGGATGGTTGTTTGTGTATATTATAATATTTCTTATATTTATTGAAATTATATTATTTTTAATTCTCACTTAGTAAGCACACACTTAACTGTTTGTATACACTATCATAAATTGGCTTTGGTTACTGGGACTTTTGAGTCTCATTATGTGGTTAACAATTTTCAGGAGAAGAGCCACGAGTGACACGTGGAGGAGTCCCAGAGGCTTAGTGGTATAGATCCACTGTCTCTTTTGGGTATTTAATTTATGATTTATAATGTGTTATATTGCCAATATTAGGGCTTTTTGTTTATTGTTAATTATATGAATATATAAATGTAATCATGCCTTTCAAACTATTTCTATTTTTGGTACAATTTGGATGACTGTAATTTTAATATTTGGTTTACTTTGGATTGGTTAAAATGGCATGATTATAAGGCCAAATAACTGGCTTGTGTTGAAAATTTATTAAATTGCTTATTTTACTTGTTGGGAGTATAAGGATGGACAAATATGATTTAGTTTACTTGTTGGGAGTATAAGGATGGACAAATGTGATTTAGTCTAATGGCATGTGAGAGGTAAAAATTTATCTGAAATGTTATAGTGTGTGAGTTGAAGCCAATTATAAAATATTTTATTTTGAAATTATTGATATAAAAATGTGTTGGGTGGCTGTAATCCAACTATGGTTGAGTTAAATTATTTAAAAAAAAATTGGTGTGTTACAAATTTTGGTATCAGAGCTACATGTTTCCAATTTTTATAAATTATGAAATTGTTATACATTAATCTAGTTTATTGGCAATATACATTATTAAATCATAATGCTTTTCCATTATTTTTCTTGTCTTGAGGTTAGTGTTAACTTAATTATGTGACTTCCATCCTTTAGGAGGGGAGAGATGGTGTCCAAAACTAGGAGAGGTGGCGAAATTGCCAGTGATTCTATAGAGCCAATAGGAAATGACATACCTTCACTGCCACAACCGGAGCCCACACAGCAACAAATGGGGCAGGGCGAGCCCATACAGTCACAACTAAGGCAGGATGAGCCAACCATGAGACAAATGATGGATCTACTATATAATCTTAGTGACCGCATGAAGAGACAAGAAGAAGAGTTGGCCGTTTTAAGATAATATAAGGAGAATTCCAACCGAGAGGGAAATGGCCAACAAGAAGGAAGCCATACCAAGGTATTTAATGCGAGCCAATCTGTTGATGAAGGCTCACCTTCCTATTCTCACCATGAGACTAGTCCGAAGAATGTGAGTCTCCACTCTGAGCAACAGACATCCACGATCACAAAGATCTGGAGTACTTTCGTAAGTTTAATCCTCCTACTTTCGATGGAAATCTTAAGCCAGCAGTGGTTGAAGAATGGATAGATCAATTGGAGAGTATTTTTCGTATGGTTGTGTGCACTTCTAATCAAAAGGTGCAGCTGGCAATATTCCTACTATAGAAGAGTGTTAAGAAATGATGGGAAACATCAGGACCGAAGGATGATTCCTCTCTTACTTGGGAAGATTTTAAAGCCATATTGTTCGAGAATTATTTTCCTACTGCACTGAGAGCAGAAAAAGAGGCTGAGTTTCATGCATTCCGCCAGGGTGATCTAGATGAGGATGAATTTATTGAACAATTCTCAGAATTATCTAAATACTCCACTTACCTCCAAAAACATAAAGATACGGAGTGGATGGCTGAACGATTACTAGAGAAGGCGAGGCCTGATCTAAGGGAACAGTTAGCCTCTTTTGAGATCAAGACATTCAGTGAGATGTGCAATAAGCTTCGAATAGTTTCTCAGAGGAAGAGAGAGGCTAGATTAGAAGCTGATAGAGAGAGGAGGAAAGAACCTCATGGGAAGCCCCCTATCCACACCAAACCTATTAGTGGAGTAGAGAAGAGGAGCAGTCAAATCTTTGGAGGCTTTAGAAATCAAAAGAAGAAGGGCTACTACCATAAGGGCCAGAGCTACAGAGGGAATCAGAGTGGGAGTCAAGGGTCCTACAGGAGCCCAGCTACCTCTACTCCTACTTCTGGTACTGCTAGAAATCAAGCATGCAGTAAGTGTGGGAAGTTTCATTCTGGTGATTGTTGGGTTTGTTACATCTGCCAAAAGCCTGGTCATATTGCCCGATTCTGCTATCAAAATCAGAATAGGGGTAATGATCAGAGACCTACAGTACCAGCACGAGTGTATGCTCTCTTTGGGCTAGAGGCTGCTAACAATCCTAATGCTATCCGAGGTATAATCCGAATCCTTGATAATGATGTTTGTGCTTTGTTTGATTCAGGTGCTACACACTCTTTTGTGTTGATGAATGTATGAAAAGATGTAAATTGCCTGTGTGTACCTTACCTTTTGATGTGAAGATTTCTACTCTTGCTGGTTTGACTGTAAGGACTGCTAAGGCATGTCTAAATGTAGAGGTTGAGTATGAGGGTCGAAAGACCACCATAGACCTCATTTGTTTGTCTTTGTCTGGGATTGATGTTATTGTGGGGATGGATTGGTTGTCTGCAAATGGAGCTGTACTTAATTGTCAGAAAAAGAGTGTGTCACTTTCAGCTCTTACTGTAACTCCTGTAGAGTCCCAAAATCCTATGTTGTTGTCTGCCGCTCAAGTAGAACAGTGTATGAAAGGGCTATCAAGCTTTTATGATTTTCTTCTCAATCAAGGCAGAGATTGAAGAAGGTGTAGATCAGATTCCAGTAGTGAGAGAATTCCCTGACGTCTTTCCTACTGAAGTGATCGGTTTGCCTCCAGAACGAGAGGTTGAGTTCTCGATTGAACTCATACCTGGTACGGGGCATATTTCTAAGGCACCCTATAGGATGTCTCCATCGGAGTTATCTGAGTTGAAGAGACAAATTGAAGAGTTGTTAGAGAAGGGGTTTATCAGACCGAGTGTATCACCATGGGAGTCACCGGTACTATTTGTGAAAAAGAAAGATGGAAGCCTTAGATTATGTATTGATTATCGACAATTAATAAGGTAACTATCAAGAACAAGTACCCCTTACCTTGAATTGATGATTTATTAGACCAATTAGTCAATTCAGCGGTGTTTTCTAAGATTGATCTAAGATCAGGGTATCATCAATTGAGGGTTAGAGCAGAAGATATCCCTAAAATTGCTTTTAGGACTAGATATGGGTACTATGAGTTCCTAGTGATGCCGTTTGGGTTAACAAATGCCCCAGCTGTCTTCATGGATTATATGAATCGAATCTTCAGGCCTTATCTCGATGAATTTGTTGTAGTCTTTATTGATAACATACTTATTTATTCTCGGGATAAGGTGGACTATGCTAGACATCTTAAAATTATTTTGGAGATATTAAGAGAGCACAAGCTCTATGCCAAGTTGAGCAAATGTGATTTTTGGATTAAAGAAGTTAAATTCTTAGGCCATGTTGTTTCAAAAGAAGGGGTAGCGGTGGACTCTAGTAAGATAGATGCAGTGATGAAATGGGAACAACCTCGAAGTGTGACAGAGATTAGGAGTTTTTTGGGTCTTACAGGCTACTATCGTCGTTTCATTAAGGGTTTTTTCACAAATTGCAATGCCCTTGACTAAGTTGACCAGGAAAGATGCTCCATTTATTTGGACGAACGAGTGTGAAGTTGCCTTCCAGGAGCTAAAAAAGAGGTTGACCACCACACCGGTGCTCACCTTACCTGTTCCAACTGCTCCTTATATTTGTATACTGATGCTTCTAAGAAAGGTTTTAGGTTGTGTATTGATGCAGGAGAATCGAGTAGTTTAGGTTGTGTGTATTGATGCAGGAGAATCGAGTAGTGGCTTATGCCTCTCGACAGTTGAGACCTCATAAGGAAAATTACCCTACTCATGACTTGGAGCTTGCTGCTGTGTGTGGTATTTGCCTTGAAGATTTGGAGGCATTATCTTTATGGTTCTTTTGAGGTCTTCAGTGATCATAAAGTTTAAAATATTTGTTTGATCAAAAGGAGCTCAACATGAGACAGCACAGATGGATTAAGTTTTTGAAGGATTATGACTTCAAGTTAAAGTATCATCCAGGGAAAGCTAACGTAGTCGCCGACGCTCTGAGCAGGAAGCTTGTACATACTGCTCACATGATGGTCAGAGAACATGAATTATGGAGTAGTTCCATGCAGTAAATGTAGAAGTAGTCGAGAATCGTTTGGCTGCTCTACACATTACTGAATTTGAGAATAATTTTTGGGAAGAAATTAGAATTGCGCAACAGAAGGATGATCATTTGAATAAGATTAGGGTAGAGATTGGGGCTGGAAAAGCTGAACATTTGATGTGATCGATGATGATATCGTAAGATATAAAGGTAGAGTGTGTGTGCCTAATGATACTCGATGAAAAAATATCTTACTTGAGGAGGCTCATCAGAGTAGATATACCATTCATCCAGGAGCAACTACTAATGTATCATGACTTAAGACGTGGTTGGTGGTGGCCAAAGATGACGAGAGATGTAACTGAACATGTAACTCATTGTTTGACTTGCCAGAAAGTCAAAATTGAGCATCAAAAACCAGCCGGGATGCTACAGTCTCTTGATATTCCAGCATTTCTATGGACTTCATTACAGGATTGCCTAGAACATCTTCTGGTCATGACACTATATAGGTAATCGTAGATCGACTCACCAAATCAGCTCATTTTCTGCTACTAATATCAAGTATTCCCTTGAAAAATTAACTGAAATCTACATAAGAGAAGTGGTGAGATTGCATGGAGTGCCGACAAATATCGTATCTGATCGTGATCCGAGATTCACATCAAACTTTTAAAAGTCATTATAGGAAACCATGGGTACTCGTCTGAGTTTTAGCACCGCTTACCACCCCCAGACCGATGGGCAAACGGAACGAACCATACAAACTCTTGAAGACATGTTAAGAGCTTGTGCCATTGAGCTTAGAGGTAATTGGGATAGTCACTTGCCATTAGCTGAATTTGCTTACAATAATAGTTTTCATTCTAGCATTCAGATGGCACCTTATGAGGCATTGTATGGAAGAAAATGTAGATTGCCACTGTGTTGGACAGAATTAAGTGAGAGAACTGTTTTGGGGCCAGACATTGTTGATGAGACTACCCAAAAGATTGCTTTAATCAAGCAAAAATTACTCACAGCTCAAAGTAGACAAAAGAGTTATGCGGATAAGAGGAGAAGACCGCTTGAGTTTGAAGTAGGTGACCATGTATTTTGAAAATCTCTCCGGTAACTGGCATTTGAAGAGCTATTAAGGCTAAGAAGTTGACACCAAGGTTTATGGGGCCTTTTGAAATCTTAAAACGAGTTGGACCAGTAGCGTACCAAGTAGCATTACCACCCCAAATTGCTGGTATACACAATGTATTCCATGTGTCACAACTGAAAAAGTATCAACCAGATCCTTCCCATATAATTGAACCGAGGAGATTGAACTCAGGGAGAATTTAACATTCAGAGCTGAACCGAAAGAGATTGTGGATTATAAGGACAAGCAATTAAGAAACAAGACCATTAGATTGGTTAAGTAATCTGGAAGTGCACAACTTCAGGTGATGCTACGTGGGAGACCGAGGACAGTATGCGACGTGATTATCCTCGTCTTTTTGATTAAGTAAGTAGTTAATAGTTACTAACTTTAAATTTTGAGGACAAAATTTCTAAAAGGAGGGGAAATTGTAACATCCCAATTTAAATTTTAATAGTTAATTTGGGTTAATAGAAATTTAAAAAAATAATATTTAGAGGTAAGAAAATTTGTAAGAGATGATTATTAAATCTAACTTAGGATAAATTCTAAAAAAATTAAAAAAAAATTAAAAAAAATATTATTAAATTATTATTATAATAAAAAAAAGGGAAAACGTATTAAAAAAAAGGGGAAGAAAGAAGAAAGAACAAATTGCTTTCGGCGCCGCGTCATGATTACATAAAATAAGAAAAAAAAAAGAGAGAGAGAGAAGAGAAAGAAGAAATATATAAAAAAGATGTGGGACCCACTGAATTTTTATAAAAACTCACCCGTTTCCTTTCATTTCTTCAATTCTTTTTTCCTGCGCGCGAGCTGAGGCGGAGAGAAGCGAGTCACCGGTGCGAAATATCTAAATTTTTAAGGTAAGAGTTTTTAATAGGATATTTAGGGTGTGATTTTAAGCTTTTCAAGACTAAGTAAGTGTTCTAAAATTTTTTCTTAGTCATCCTTCTTCTTGGTTTCTGAGTTTGTAGTAGTAGAAAATTTAAGATCTGGAAGAGGGATGAATTTATGTTGAATAAATATGATTTTTGAGGTTGTCAGTAGTATAATAAATGTTCTAGAGTATAAATTTATTGATGATCTTTGAATCTGTGGCTTATGGATCAAATTCTAAACTAGATCTGAAAATATATGTTGATTTATTGAGGTTTAGATTATTATTTGGGATGAGAAATGAATTATTATGGTTATAGGATTATGATTCTAAGCTAGAGACTCAATTTTTAATTTTGGGTATTTTAGGTACGAATTTATGAAATAAAAAGAAAATTTTGATAATAGAAATTAGTTTAGAAGTTGATTTTTAGATTATTAATGTTTATTGATAATTAAAAGAGGAGTTAAAAATTTTTACTTAATAGTATTAACTATAGATTTGTATTAAGATTGAGATTAGGAATTATGTTATATTTTTAATTCTATTATTAGAATTATTTTATTAGTTTCAAAAATTGAAACTAATATTTATAAATAATATGTTATTTGTAGATTGTATTACTGGTGAAGATTGTGGTGAGAGAAAAATTTTAAGGAATAATTTATTGAAAAAGCCACAAGGTAACTATGCTTTTAATTTGTGATTAGTGTTACTTCATGTTAATTGGATGATTATTGAGAAAATTATGAATTTTGCAATATTGTATAATTGTGCAATATTATTATGAATTTGTATGATTATTGTGGGAGGTGTTGGGAGACTTGCTATTATTGTTGTATTTATGTGCCACGTGGTACGCCCCTATTGGAGCTCAATAGGTGGCTTGTAAGGGCTCAGGCTAATCTACCTTTGGTCGGGTAATTTAGCACCGAGTGAGGGCTACGGCTCGAGGTTAATGGAGGGATATAAGGATAGTGTTTGTGTATATTGTGGACTTTTGAGTCTCATTATGTGGTTAACAATTTTCAGGAGAAGAGCCACGAGTGACACGTGGAGGAGTCCCAGAGGCTTAGTGGTATAGATCCACTGTCTCTTTTGGGTATTTAATTTATGATTTATAATGTGTTATATTGCCAATATTAGGGCTTTTTGTTTATTGTCAATTATATGAATATATAAATGTAATTATGCCTTTCAAACTATTTCTATTTTTGGTACAATTTGAATGACTGTAATTTTAATATTTGGTTTACTTTGGATTGGTTAAAATGGCATGATTATAAGGCCAAATAACTGGCTTGTGTTGAAAATTTATTAAATGTTTATTTTACTTGTTGGGAGTATAAGGATGGACAAATGTGATTTAGTTTACTTGTTGGGAGTATAAGGATGGACAAATGTGATTTAGTTTACTTGTTGGGAGTATAAGGATGGACAAATGTGATTTAACCTAATGGTATGTGGGAGGTAAAAATTTATCTGAAATGTTAGAATGTGTGAGTTGAAGCCAATTATAAAATATTTTATATTAAAATTATTGATATAAAAATATGTTGGGTGGCTGTAACCCAACTATAGTTGAGTTAAATTATTTAAAAAAAAATTTGGTGTGTTACACTAATATCCATGTGTTTCTAGTTAATTAGTAAGTTTAATAAAGTATACAAGTGACACACACAATATACAATACAATATCCATAAATGTACAACATAATATTTATGTATTTTCAACTAAATATTCATGCATGGACACACATGGATATTTCTTAAGAATTCATGAATATCGTATTGTGTATCTATCGACATCTATTGTGCTTGTAAATAAATATAGTCAATATATGTTGTGTATTTATGGATATCATGATGTACATAATTTGAGTTTTTAAATCACATAAGGGCAAAATTATACTTTCGTGCCCAAGAAAATTTGAAACAAGGGCCCTTGGGCTTATAATACAATATCAGAATGTGTTGAGTCCAAAGTGATATTTATGATATTTTAGGGCCTGCAGTGTGATTCTCCCAAGAAATTATGTTCCTTGAATAAGCTTTATAAGAAATTATCCCTTTATTTATTGCTATTATGACTTGTACAGTTGTACTTAACTTTCGCACTTACTAAATTTAGGTAAAACGAATGGAAAACATGTTTTTTTTTTTGGAAAACAAGATATACAATAATTTTAGATGCATTAAAAGAATTAAATATTAAAAACTCAATTTAAAATAATTCAAAACTGAAATTGATATACTCATGCAGGATTTTAAAAATTAAATCAAATCGGTTGGTTTAATTAATCGAAAACTGGGTCCTGTTCAAGTCCAGTACAACCCCCAACACTTGCCAGTCAATGACTAAAACTAATCAATGACCGACAAAACCAGCTAGCACCAGACCAATTCTAACTTAAAAAATGGGACCAAATTCTAATAAAATATAAAATCTTTAAACATAAAATTATCATTTAGTTCTTATATTCTTGACTTAGTTATAATATAGTTTCTGAACTTTGACTCTTATAACTCAATTCCTATAATTTTAACTATTTAAAATATCAGTTCTTGTATTTTAAAAAATTAAATTATAAAGATTAAAACTAATTTCAAATTTTAATTTTCATAATCTTTATAAAGATTAAATGTTTTAGTAATTTAAATATTAATCATAAATTTTAAAATAATTTTAATTTTAAAATATAAGGACCAAAAATTTAAATAGTTAAAATTATAGGGATTAAATTGAACCGAGTTAAAGTTCATAAAGCAAGCATAATCAAGTTAAAACCATAAAAAAATTAAGTTATAACAAGTCTAAATTTAGATATTGAGTTATAACTCAATCAAAATTATAGAAATGGCCTATTTGGTTTCTGTTCTCATTTTTTATTTATAAAAATATTTTTTTAATATAGTTTTTAAAATTTTTTAAAATAAAATAAAATGAAAATCTATTTAGTTATATCAATTAAAAAACAGTTTTAAGATTAAAAAAATGAATTGATAATAATGTTTATAGGCATTTAATTATTGTAATTAATAATAGAAATTGATCAAAGTAATTATAATTTTTAATAATAAAATGTATTGTATTTTAAAAATAAAAAAATAAAACGAAAATAACTTAAAGTTTTTTATTTTTTTATTTTTAAAAATAAAAAATGAAAACAGTTTTAAAAAGAACTAAATGAAAAGTACCTATTCAAATAAATTTTTAAATTTTTCTATTTTTAAAATTATTTTTAAAATAGAAAATAAAATTTTTAAAAATAGAAAATAAACATACACCCTAAATTATTAATTTTCTCATTTTTAAAACTCTTGACTAGTAGTTGCCATGTTTTGCAACTGCAACCAAATGCAATACTATGCATAATAAAATGTCCTCAGTCGTCTACACTCTGCATCGTTCCTTTTAGGGTTCTACGCACAACTCATTCTTCACTTGTCTTCGTCTCACATGTGAGATTTCTATTTCCTTCTGTTTTATTTCTATTTTCTTCTTATCTTTGATTTTTTTTTGGGTGATCTCATGTCTTTTTTTTACAATGCAAACATATAATTCATATTTCTACCTCATAATATTAATATATTTTATATTAAAAAATTAAGTTTTGGATTTAATTTTCTTTTAACAAGTCTTTGAGAACCATCCAATGTATATATTTTACTTAGAATCATATTATTTTAATATATAAATTAAATTCATTAATTAACAATTAGCCTTACCATAATTCGACTATGACTAGTAAACTGTCAATTACCCTCTCATGTGGTTTTTAAAACCTTGCTTTTATGTATATAATATATTATAGTTTAGATATCATTTTTCTTTTGATAGACATTTCACTTTTAAGTAAAGAGTGTTATTTTGTTATCATTATTATCATTATTATTATTTAAAAAGTAAAAAGGATTTACAATATATAATTCGCTTTCCGTTTTATTATATTATATATGGCAAATCTTATGAGTTACTTTAAGTCATTTCAATGGTCACAGATCTTAAATTAAACTTTTTCTCAAAAGGCTAGCTGGTAAAAAAATAAAAAATCTTAAAAGGCTACTCTAAAAATACATTCTTTCTATTCATATCTGACAATTGATAAAGATTACAAAAATAAAAAGTAAAATGAAATAAACAGCACATAGCAACATTTAATTATTATTTTAATTATAAAAGCTTAAACCCTCGAATCCAAGACGCACCAATATTATCTCACATTAATATATAATTAACCGAAAAGTAGCATATGGCTGCTCTTCTCTTCACTATACCAAATTACCAACCAGCTTCAGTGCTTATCTACGAATTCTTTCACCTTTGCGATTAGATCTCGGGTTTGTCGACCCGTATTTGGGTCCGAATCCACCGCAACTTTGTTCAAGTAAAAGCTATGGGTCATGCCCGAACTCACAAATAGCTCCACTTCTTTGTTGGCCTTCTTCATGGCCTCATAATACTCCATCTCTGTGTCTACTATCAAGTCCATCTCCGCCACGCACAGCAGAATCGGCGGCAGTTTCAGCCCCTCCATCGGGGGCGCACCTTCGCCCATCGGGCAGGTTATCGGGTGGTCCTTGTTGCTACCCGCCGGCAACGCCAAGCTCAAGAACTTGTCTAACATGTCCACGGTTAAGAACGGTGTTTGAGGCTTCTCTAGCTCTGACCTGCTCCTCTTCGACCGGACAAAACCCGGGTGGATCGGCACCCCGCCGGCCAACCTCACCGGGCTTAGCTCTAAATTCCCAGCTCTCGCAGCCACCTCGTGGACAACATTGCCGCCAGAGCTGTCTCCGATGAGGAAGACACGGTTGAAGTCGGCATGTTTAGAGAGCCATGGATCATGGGAGTCGCCTTTAGCGACGGATTGAAGCCATAGAAGCGACGATAACCCGTCGTCCATGGCGGCAGGAAGACGGTGCTCCGGGGCTCGCCGGAGATAAGGGGAGACACAGATGACTCGGGCCGACCGGGCGAACTGGGTGTACGCATGGTAGTACATGAACCAGTCGGCTTCGCTTATGCAGAACCCACCGCCGTGGAAGTGGAGGAGCACCGGGAGCTTGCCGGTGTCTGCGGCAGCTGATGTCTCTGGAAGATAAAGCCTTACGCGGCGGCCTGACTTGCCATCGATGATGACGTCACGGGTCGCGACGCCGTCAACGAATTGCTCATGAGCAGGAACCGCTTCAGCCATGAACTTGTATTCGGGGGGCCGGTCCATATCCGGTCTACTGAACCGTCATCATATAGCCTGCGCCAACCGGACACTTCGCCCACGAGCTTCTTCTCCTGAACCATGATGATGATGATTTTGCGTTGAAAGTTTAGAGAAAAGAAACAGAATGATATAAGGATCAGTGTATTGCAAGCAAAGAAATAAGCGTTTGTTGTCATTTTTATAGTGGAAAATCTGTGTGGTGTGCGAGTATGAACAAAATAGAAATGAAGCTTCAGCTTATTAAAAAAAAAAAAGAAATGAAAAAATGAAGCTTCAAAGAAATTTACTGTGTTCCAGGTCAAACAAATAAAAAAAGGAAAAAAGAAATTCATCACTATGGAAAGCAAGCAAGAGAATGATATAAGGATCAGCGTATTACAAGCAAAGAAATAAGCGTTGTTTGTTGTTTGTTTGTTTTTTTTTTTCTTTTTTTTTTTCCAGTGGAAAATCTGTGTGGCGTGTGAGTATGAACAAAATATAAATGAAGCTTCAGCTTACCCACAAAAAAAAAAAAACAAAACAAAAACAAGAAGAAGAAATGATGCTTTGAAGAAATTCACTTGAAAGAATGGCAGTTAGGTAAAATACTGAATTAATATTAGTTAAATTTGACAAATTTTTTAAAAAATAAATTGAAAATATCAATCTAAATTATTATAAATCTATAAGTTTTAATTTTAAATAAATATTTAAATATTAAATGTAATTTGTAAATTATAACAGAAATTTCTATTTGTATAACTATCTAAGTTGATATTTATAACTCATTTTGTAAAAAATTTTATTAAAAATATAATCATTATTAATTCATTTATTTAAAACTTAACTGTCATTCGTCCAGTTCACTGTGCACCAGGTGGGGGGTGGAGAAAATAAATTTACTGTGAAAACCATGTATGATGCATCCACATCTATCTATAAAATATTTAGGGGAAAATAACATATAAGGATGTTTTAAAAAAATTATTCATAGATAGAGCTAACAACAAGTCATCATTTAGGAAAAAAACAAGTCACTATTATCATTTTAATAATAAATAATTTCATAATGATTCTTATTTGTGAATAATTTTTTTAAAAAGTTCTTGAACGTGAGTCTTGCAATATTTTAATCTATGTAGTTTATATAAATTAGATAGTAAAAATTAAACTTTATGTGAAACTATCAATTTCATTTCAAAAATATCAATAATACCAAAAAAAAAAAAAACAATAGAGGGAAGTGATTAACCAGGTCACCAAAAAGAGAAATTATTGCATGGACCAAATGCACTATGTCATTCATGGAGGGTCGCCCAACTCAAAGTCATTTTTCAAGGCTGAAGGGGCTTGCCTTTAATGCCATACTTTCTTTAAAAATTGCTAATTTTTTAATCTCCTTAATAAAAATAAACTTAAAAAAGTGACCCTCCAAGCCTGGCTTATGTTCGTGGTTTTATCTATGGTCTATCCAATAAAAATATATCATGTCAAATTTTTTATAAATATAATTAAATTAATTTTTTCATTCATGATAATAGATAAAGAAAAATCAAGGAATTAAATAGGCACTCTGTTTTAAAAATAAAATAATTAAAGATAAAGATACACAAGATTTTATTTGTTTAAATTGATGAAATATAATATATTTATTTGGACAAATCATGGATGACATAGTGTAACTAATTCAAGCAAGAATTTCTCTACCTAATAAAGATTCCTAATCTTCTATTTCAAGACCAGAAAAACATTTATTATATATACCATATATATATATATATAACAAATAAGGATAGTAGTCCTACACAATATTGCTAATTCTTGAAAACAAAAAAACTCAATAACTATTAATTAACCTTTAACTTTATAGGAAGATGTGTCTTAAAATTATCTTTAATTTCAAGACAAGACTTATATACTTAATCTTATATACTTAATATACTTATATTCAATCAAATCATGATATGTGGATCTTTATGTATTAATTTAATTAATAACAAAAATTTATTATAGAATAAATAATATGTAAAAGATCCGCATGTCTTAATTTAATTAGATACAAGTATTTTAAGTATATAAGGTTAAGTGTATAATTTTTTTCCTAATTTTAATTAACCTTTATTTTAATTTGATTGAAAAGATTGAATATCTTGAAAAATCTTGGAGCGTAATTGCTATTTATGTGTAAAATTAATAATTAAAATGGAATAATGATATTGTATGTGAAAAATTAACATTGAAATAGCTATTTAACTGAACTTGACAAATTATTGGATATTAAAATTTATAAAATTATCTCCATACCCAACTCATCTAAATTTTTTACCAAAAAAATTATAAAATCTAAACTGGATATGTAAATTTAAGGAAAAATAATAATAAAATCTCTCCAAATGATATAAATGACAATTTAGTCTCTTAAAATATTATGATACTAATGAAGTCCTTCATTGGTATTATGGCATTGTGAGCAGTCAAATTATTATTTATATAATTCACAAAGATTTTATTATAATTTTTTCTAAATTTAAATATAAAGAATTGCGTCAGGGAGTGTCTGAGAATTCTCAAGAACGGTGCCATAAAATGCACGTTTGTTAATTAAACTATATATGCTTGTGGAGATTGTGGTCTGGATTGTATGTGTAAATAGAAAGACAAGTCAATTAAGGTAATGGACAAAAATGGAGGAACCAAGGTCCGCTGAATTGAATTACTTTATTTTGAATTGTATTAAATATAATCAATTTTATTGCACATGTGGTCCCGTTTTGCATCAATATGCCATGCGAGAACGAAGAAAAATAAATGTATACATGTCTGATACGCATGATACACGTAGGTCATGTACTTCACAATAAGTATCAGAAATTTTAATATTTATGTTATCATTATTTTCAACAAAAATATAACTTAAATTTTTTTAAAAAAATAATATTTTGATTGAATATTGTAAATATCTTTATATTACTTTAGAAATACTATTCAAAACTCAAGATGCTCACACTTAGCAAAAATTTTGAAATATGAATTATTTATTCTTGTAGTCGTATTTTAAATTTTTAAAAACTGTTATAAATCATACTGTATAATTTTCCATATATATACTTTTTATATGTTTTTCTTAAAACAAATGACTTGTATTTAATTATATATATATATATATAGTATTTAATTGCCAAAAACGTGTCGGGGTATATAAAAATAATTTGAAAGGCAGCTGAGAATTTTTATTTGAGGAAGGAAAAGGCTGTAACAGGGGCCAAGCCAACCACCACAAAATTGGACTCATTTTAATTTGTGGGGAAGCAAAAGATGTAAAGAGAAATAGGGCAAGTCAACCTTTTGTGGATTCCTCTGAAAATCTTGGCAAGTTACTAAGCATTGCTACTTACTATGAAATCCAAGCACTGAGGAACCTAATTGTTGAATGGGTTGTTTGCATTGCGGCAATAGGGATGTGTTCTTAGAATCCGGCTGAAATGTCCCTATCATTATTGTTTTCTCTTCTAAATCATTGGCTTCATGTATTGGGGAATCTGGCATTTTCTTTGCCTTTGTTCTCTTTCCCTTGTTATCCTTTCTTTTGTTTCTCTTTCTGGTATTTATTGATTTTTTTTCTTGACTTTGTGTTGTTGTTTTCACTACTACTATTACAAAAAAAAAAAAAAAAGAACTAGAGCACCTATTTTTGCCCAGTGGAAGTGCTTCAAAAGCACTCTTCTATTAGGGAGTGATTTTCAAGCACTCTTGTATAGGTAATGTATATGAAAGTGCTCTTATGAAAAGTATCTCTATAGATTTTAGCTTACAGGAGCACTGTTCATAAAAGCTCTCACGCAAGTTTTGATTTTTCTTTTTAAAAATAAACACCTATAGTTATATTGGAGAGCTCTTCCAAAAAGCATTCTTGTGTGTACCTCATATCAAAACGCTACCGTTAAAAGTTTGTTTGAACCGTTTCTTTAATTTTTAATACCACAGCAAATTTGAGGAAGTAAAAGGTCGGAGGAAGGACATGGGAGCTTACTTCACTCCTATCAATTATTTTTTCTTCTACTCTTGACCTGCATCCGACTTTTCCACTCTAAGATCTCAATTTTAAATAAATATAAATAATAAATTTAAATTGTTAAAAATTAACTTGAACAGTTCAGAATATAATAAAAATTAATTGATATTTTATAAAATATTTTTAACACTTATGAAGTATTCAAGTCAAATTTAAATCATTTAAATTTATTTTTGATATATTATTTAATATTATATGATATATCTAAACTTAACTGCCTTAAAAAAAGTATTAATTACACATAAAACTATAAGGGGTATTTTTGAAAACAAGTATTAATTCTATACATATAAATTTATATTAGGAGTTATATTTTAGTGACAAAAGAAAGGTGAAAATTACTACTACTTGTAATTAGGGACGAGAAAAGTACGACAAAAATTTTAAATGAGCTGAGTATGAGGTCTCGTTAGTGCCAAAATGTGTTACCGAAGTCCAAAAGCGTTTACAAGTTACAAAGATACAAATAGAGCACTCATTAACCAAGTTTTCATATTGGCAATGAGATTTGAAGCAAATCTCTACCAATTAGACCCTTTTTTGTTGGCTGTCTGCTGTAATTTCCCGCGTATCTATTTGGATCCTTTCATAATTGGAACATGCATGATCGTTTTTTAATTTTTTTAGGAGGTTGTTAAATGTTAGGAAAACTATTAAATGTTGGAATAATTTATTTTTAAATATTTATATTTAATATGGATAAAGTTGAAAGCTTGTTAAATTTTTAAACATAATTAATAAGATTTAAGATTTTTTTTCTTTCTAGTAAAACATGCTTGAAATGACTACATATAAATAAGACTAGAAGGAATATGTTAAGAAATTTCAACCTTCTATATTATTTTTTTTTTGAAATTGAACTCTTAAAATCTTCTCTTCTCTCTATTTTCTTAGGATAAATTGGCCCAATGGTGAAAAAAAAAAATTTGTACCTAAAAAATATGAATCAAATTTTTAAAAATCTGAGAGTATAGCTGGTTCACATTGATACATAAGAAGTTTGTCATTAATATATAATAGATTTATCATTGATATGTAAGGAGTTATCATTGAAAATTTAAAAATTTACAAGGAGTTTATCATTGATATACAACAGTATATCATTGACAAATATAATAAATCAATCATAACATAAAATATAATAAATATTGAGCTGTTTGCTTAGTTTGGTCCTGTAGCATGGCATATATATGCAAAAGCTCCATTTTCTTATATTATCACCCAATTCAAAGCACTTACTAATTATCAAAATGGAACTAATTTCAGTACTCATCATACAAATGAGTACTAAAAACTCATCGTCTCTGAACTTTTCAGATCTAATATGAATGACCCAAATTTACAACTTTTCACTTTTTTTAAAATTATTTTAGTGGATATAGAATATGAAATAAAGACAATCTCTTAACTATTAATTTTCCCAAAAAATATATATATATATAAAAAGCACCTATTGAAAAATGCAAATCTAGACCATGAAAATTAGATACAAACAGTTTGAGGTGATAAGCTTTCAATGCTCATATATATGATGATTATTGAAAATTAAATCTCTCGTGTTGCCTTCTCTCCTCTCTACCTTCATCAAACTACAGTGATATTATTCTTATCTATTTTCTCTTTAATTTAAGGTTTTATTTGCCAAAATTTTTATAAGCCCAATTCACCAGCAACATTTTCAAATGTCACTGGATTTTATGTTAAAAATATGAATATTATGTTGTTAATGTAAAATATGTATTTGTAAAATTTTAAAACATTTATAATTTCATTTTAAAAAAGTCGAATGGATTACTTGTTGACACTAAAAATGTAAGTAGTTATGGACATATACTTGTCAAGGTTAGAATTTATAGTTGACAATAGCATGAAAAACTTATATAAGATATTTTAAAGATATAACAAATGGATATTTACTTGTTAATAAGTGAACACTTGCTTGTTAATATTTGAACAATTGTTTAATTAATAACTTTCTGGTCAACTCAATATGGAGCATGAAATATATGGACTTGTTAAAATTTGAACATGTACTTGTTAATTACATGCATTTTGTTGTCAAACTTTAAAAATCTAGTTTTCATTGAAAAAAAATTATCAAGTAAATATTCAAATATTGAAAAATAAGTTTTCATGTTTTAACAAACAAATATCTGATTATTATATCATTTGAAATACCATAAACAATATATGATATTATCAACTGCAAATTTTGATATTGGCAAGTATATATCCAAAATTGCATATCATCTCCAGCGTTGACTTGTAATCCATTTAATTTTTTTTAAAACCAAATTATGAACATTTTATAAATTTACAACTTCACATCATACATAACAAAACAATATTCATTTTTTACAACACAAAATCCAACTATTTTCAAGAGGGACTTTCAACATTCTCAAAAGGGTATCTTCAAAAAAAAAATCAGGGAGATTTTTTATTTTTTACCTCAAAACATAATTGCATTTGGATCTTGTGAACTTGCAGAGAAATTTCAGGTTTTTCTTTTTTTACCTTCTTTGTAATTTTCTTCCTTTCAAGGGCCCTAGATGAGATTTCCCTCATTTTTACTTCTTATTTATTTATATTATAATATAATTATTTATTCTATACCCAAAATGCTAAAAGAAAGTGATCCTCTTTGGTGATATCACTTTTAAAATGCAGTCCAAACTTTTTGACACAACAATATCCATATGCTGCCAGTTGCCACTACCTATCGGTTGAGCACCTCACATTAAAATTTAAAAGTGATGATCTGACGTGGAAATTGGCTTATCCATGGATTCTTTTTTTTTTTTGGATAGAGTCATCCATCAACTTTTAAATTAAAAATTTAAAAAAATTTAAAATTTTCTCTCAATAGTTTAATTTTAGTTGTTAAACTTTAATGCAATTCAATCTCTATGATTTTAACTACATAAAATATTAGTCTTCAGCTTTCAAGAAATAATTTATAAAAATTAATTTGCATATTCTTATAATTTCTTCTTGTCACACCCCAATACTAAAGATATAACCGCATAAAATATGAGATAAACTTATATTTTATAAACCTTAATTAACAACAAAAATTAATTCAAAATAATGATTTATTATTTATGTCTAACTTTAAAATTCATAAGGTCTTACCATTCTATATAAATTTTGGCAAAATCTTTCCTATAATTAAGACCTAGAGCCGGTAATTCGGACAGGCCGAGCTTATTTGGGTTAGGCTCAACTCGGGCCAGGCTTATTTGAACTGGACTTAAAGAATCCTACTCTTTCTAAAAAGCTCATATAGCTAAGCCTGACCCTAACATCTTCGAGCTTATTCGGGCCAATCTGAATATCCAAAAATTTTTTAAAAATATTTTTCCTTTATTTTTTAATCAATTTTAATTTTTAAATAATTTTATTAAACATAAAATATTATTTTAACATGAAAGGAATAAAAAATAATAATTTATTAACTTATAGTTAAGTACTTAAGTAGCTTTGTTACTATTTTGTTATATTATATGTAATTTATTTATGAATGTTTACTTTACTTGTAAATTAATATCTTATTTGTTTAAATATTGCTCTTATCATGGTTATATAAAAATATTTATATATTTTAATTGAATTATATTATTTTAATTATGATCAAATTAATCTCAATTCAACAACGATTAAATCAATAATTTAAAATTATTACCCTGATTAGCTCAAAGTTTTTAATAATTATTGGATAAACTGTATTTTTTATTTTTAAGAATATGAGAGAAATAGCCATCATTATATTATATAAAACAAAATCATTTAATTATGGGTAAAAAATTATTTTTTTAAATTTTTTTCTTTAACCTTTTATATTGTTTAAGCCATATATACAAAGGGTATTTACTTTAGTTTATTCTTAATTTTTAACAAAGTCTGATATGGATAATAATTAAATAATTATTCAAAAATATTATTTTATTCATTATGTTTGTTTAGTAGTAGAGCCAAGAATTCATACATGCCCAAATTTTATTTTTAAAATTATTTTAATTTAAAATTAATTATTTTATTTTATAAAAAATATAAAATATAATTTTTGGACAAGAAAATGGTGTATATGACTCAAATTTTTTTTTTGAAAAAAATTGAGTCTTAAAATATAAAATCCAATATTAAAATATATTTTAATTATTATTTTGAGATATTTTATTTTATTAAAAATAATAAAAATAAGAAAATATAAATATTTTTATTTTTTTAAAATAACTATAGTAATACACTCAAATATATAGTATTTTAGAATAAAATGATATAAAACTTTAAAAATGATTAATATTTATTACATTATATATATTTTTAAATTATTTGGGTATTTGGGCCAAGCCCGAACTCGATTGGGCTTGGCCCGAATTTTATCAAGCCTATTCGGGCCGTCCAAATAGACCCGAACAATAAAAAATTATTTTTTTGGGCTCGGGCCTAAATTTTTCTGACGGGTTCGAGTTAGCCTGTTGGATTTGGCCAAAGTTATTGACTCTATTAAGACCTCTAAAAATTTTTACAATAAAAAAGGCCTGTCAATTAAACCAGAAAGGAGTTTAACTCCACATCAGCAGATTTCACAACAATAAAATAAAACTATGACCTAACTAAGGTATATGTGGAGCATTAAATCTATAATGTTAATATAATACATAATTACATCAAAATGAACAGTCAAAAAGTGCTTCCACTATTCAAAAAGTAACACTACCCCTTAATGTTCAATAGGAGGTGCATGGTCAACAGCAATATCTAAGATCAAAGAAAGTTTTTGGTGAATAGCATCTCAAGTAAAATTTAAGAGTAAATATAATTAACAATAATAATTAAAAAGCTTAAATTGAATAAATAAAATCAATGAGATCTCAAATGTCATAGGCCACCTAATTCTATATAAATATATAATTCATACGTGTAAATATTCATTGGAAATGACTCCTTTCAAAATATAATATTCAACTATTAAATTTGTTTTTAATTTTTTTCATGCATGAATTACTGTATTAACAATTGTCATATAATTATAAATTTAAACAATAGAGATGTTTATAAAAATAAATCGATTAATAATGTATTAAATTTAAATATTCCTTCATAATAGCGTAATTCTTCATGAATATAAAGCAAATTCCGTAATAAACTAATTAATATAAAAGTAAGGTAAGTAAAAAGAATTATATAAATTATAAAAAATAGAATTGACAAGAATATTTATGCAATATATAAAGGAATAATATAAAAATTTAAATAAAGAAATTTTATAAATACTTTGTAAAAAATTATTTGAGATACTACCCACTTACTTGAGAGTTTTTCAATCATTCTAATATTTGCTTTGCATTAACTTCGAACTTAATTTCAAGGGTACATTACTTTTTTTTAATAAGTCAACCAAAATTCTAAAATCACTTATTTATTCTTTTCTTACTATAAAAACATGTGTTTAATATGCTAACCATCAACAATCAACAAGGTTTTTTCATCCTAATAAGTTCTTTACCTCCTTTAATTTCACATGTCAATTAATTTCCTCAAACAATTAGTAACATTTAAACTAATTCCAAACAACATCACAACTATACATACATAGCCAACAATTTTTTTTTAAATTCTAACTTAACAATAACCTACCAAGAGCAAAAGAAAAACCTTCCCATCTCATTTGTGCCTTCCTCAATACTTAATAAAATATCACAAACTACCAAGTCTTTTTTGCTTTAATTCCCTTTCCAAAGTTCTTTTATAACAATAATTTGAACAATTCAAACTTCCAAACAAACTACCGAGATAATGGGACATGAGCAAAGGGCATAGTGGAGCAAAAGAAAGGTGTCATTCAAGGGTTATCAAGTCAGCATTTTTAGATATGTATATAACATGCAAGAGCAAAATCCCCATAAGCGAGCGATTGGTTCATGAATTTCAAATTCCAAAAAAAATTGTCTTAGTTATAGGAAATTACATAACAAACCATACATCTAAGGAGAAAGATAAGAGAGGATGAGAAATAGGAAGTTCAATGCCATGTTCGCATAATAAAATTTTAAAGGGGAAGACAGAATTATGCATTTGCCAAGAGAAATTACAAGTGAAGAACCAATTTCATATTAATCTCCAATTGACAATGACCCAAAACAACGACATCAAAAATTACTTGATGGAAATATTCACTTCACCTTTAAGTTTCAATTTACTCAGATCCTACTCTAAATAGAGCCACAAGCGACAGCAAGGCTAGGAAGAGAAATCACAATTACAGCCTAGATACACTCTCACAGAATCAGCATGAAAGATAACTCAAAAATCCTTACCTCAAGTTAGCAATATCAGAAGCAAGATGAGTTGCTTGAGAAAAAAATGGAGAAGGAAGAAGAAGCATGTCCAACAGCCCACCACATAGAAAGCACAAAGACGAACATGAGAAATAGAGCCAAGAAAAGATTGATGGAAGTGTAGGGAACCACGAACTCGAGAATCAAACGTCAACAGTGACAAACCCACAGCAAAACTGATCGGTGACTAACTAAACAGCAGGGGAAGGAGAATGAAAAAGACAGAGAATAACAGGGGACTTGAATTCAAAGCTTCTCTCTCGATCTCCAGTTGATTCAACCAAATAGGGAAGAAGAGAGATGGGGAAGTTGGTGACTGGAAGCATAGTAGCAATAGACCACAAGAAAAAAAAAAAAAAAAATGAAGAGAAATGAAGGATCCAGAATTTTTTTCCTGGTGCATGTGTTTGACCGAGAGAGAAGAATTCACCGCCGTGGAAGTGGAGGAGCACCGGGAGCTTGCCGGTGTCTCCTGCAGCTGATGGCTCTGGAAGATAAAGCCGTGCGCAGCGGCCTGACTTGTCATCGATGATGACGTCACGAGTCGCAACGCCCTCAACGAATTGCTCATGAGCAGGAACCGCTTCAGCCATGGACTTGTATTCGGGTGGACCGGTCCATATCCGGTCCACTGAACCGTCATCATAAAGTCTGAGCCAACCGGACACTTCATCCACGAGCTTCTTCTCCTGAACCATGATGATGATGATTTTGGATTGAAAGCTTAGAGAAAAGCAAGAGAATGATACAAGGATCAGCGTATTACAGGCAAGGAAATAAGCATTTGTTGTCTTTTTTATAGTGGAAAATTTGTGTGGTGTTTGAATATTAACAAAATAGAATTCAGCTTATCCAAAGAAGAAGAAGAAGAAGAAGAAGAAGCAGCAGCAGCAGCTTCAAAGAAATTCACCGTGAAAAATGTGTGATGCATACACATCTATAAAATAATAATCTACATAGTTTATATGAATTAGGCCGTAAAAAATTGAACTTGCTGTGAAACTATCAATTTCATTTTAAAAACATCAATAATAAAAAAAATAGAGGGGAGTGGTTAATCAAATCAGAGAAATTTTTGCATGGAATGGGCACATCATGTCATTCATGGAAGGCCACGCAGGTTGGAGCTCTTTTTTTTTAGGATTTATTAGTATCAAGTTTGGAAACCCAGTTTTTCTAAATATTATCAATTTTTAAGCCCAAAACTTTATAAAAGTAAACTTAAATGAGAGGCTTAGTTGGTGTCCTCGGCTCTATTCATGGTCTATGGCTCCATGCATTAAAAAGATATAATGTCAAATGTTTATAAATATAATTACATTGATTTTGTTATTAATATTGACGACAGGGATAGAAAAGTCAAGATTAAATAGGTACTCTATTTTAAAAATAAAGTTATAAAAAATTATAATATACAAATTTTATTTGATTAAATTAATGTAACATATCATGTTTTTATTAAACAGATTGTAAGTGATATGGTGGCTTGATTCATGCAATAATTCCTCCACCTAATAAAGATTCTAACCTACCATTCTAAGACCAGCAAAACACTTATCATATATACCGTGTATGCAATAAAAAATAAGGAGTGTGGTCCTACACAATTTGGCCAACTCTTGGAAAAAAATCAAGGGGCAATCGCAGACAAATCCTTCGAAATGTAATAATCAGTAAGGTTTTAAGAAATTTATTTAAGATTAAATTTCTATGTGTAATTACTTTTGTACCCTTTTGTAATTTAAAAAGTTATGATTTTTCAAATCATTTTAGTCAATGATAAAACAAAACTTGCCAATACTTATAGTAAACTTGCAGATGATATAAAATTAATTGGACTTTGCTAATAAAATATTATAATTTTTTAAATCGTTTTAATTATTAGAAGAACCAAACTTGTAAAATATTATACCAAACTTATGAACCATATGAAATTAGTTGAACAATATTGAATAAAGAAAATTGCTAATAGAAATTTTTGATTTCTTAAATCATTATACCAAACTTGTAAATTGCATAAAATAAATTGCCTATTGGTACTAAAGTAATTTTACATATAAATTTAATTTCAAAAAAATTCTTTGGGATCTAACTATCATTATCACATTTTATAAGATTAAATTATTATTTTTCTATTTAAAAGGGATTTATCTATCGTTCAACCCAAAAATCAAATTTTATTAATTAACCTTTAACTTTATAGGAAGACATAATTTAACTTTCACTTTAATTTCAATTAATCTTTATCTTAACTTGATTGAAAAGGTTGTCTATCTTGAAAAATCTTGGGGCTTAATTACTATTTATATGTGAAATTTAATTTGATAAGTTAAATAGAATAAGGTATAGAATAACGATATTGTATATGCGAAAAATGATATTGAAATAGTTATTTAATTGAACTTGATAAATTATCAGGACATTAAAATTAATAAAAATATCATTGTCAATACACTCAACTCACCTGAACCTCTTTCACCCAAAAAAAAAAAATTTATAAAATCTAAACCGTGTATAAAAATTTAAATTTAGAGAATTGCATGAGGAAGTGTCTGGAATTCTCAAGTACGGTGCGTCGGTGCCATAAAATATATGTACTTTTGCCAGTTACTCCGTGTCCTTGTGGTTTACTCCATTGTCCCAAAACTGCAAGACACGAGTTCGAACTGGCATATATATATATATATATATATATCTTTTATTAATTAAATCATGCTTGTGGAAATTGTGGTCCGTATTGTAAATGTAAATAGAAGTCAAAGTCAATTAAAATAATAGAAAGGAATAGAAGAAACAAGTCAAGGTCCACTGAATTTAATTACTTTATTTTTAAGAGTTAAAGTGCAAAAATATCCGGTCAGTGATCAGCCAGAAACATTATTAAGACACGCGAGACACACAATACTGTTATAATAATTAAGATTAATTTAATCTCTTATACTCCTTCTGTTTAAAATGTAATTTTCTAAGTAGTTAGATGGTAAAAAATGTAAGGTTAAAAATTTTTTGATATGTAATCATTGCCTTTTTTTTAAAAAAAGTACCCTTATTGATGAATAACTTTATATTTATTGTAGAGTGTTTAATAAGGGTAAATATGAAAAGATAAGGTTAGTTTGAAAGTAGGTAACTATTTTATTGGGAGTGAGATTATGTTAAAAATAACTTATATTTTTAAATGGAGGGAGTGTAAGATTGTCATAACACAATGGTTTAAAAATTAGTTTTAAAAGATTGAAATCCCAAGAAACCTTTTTGCAAAGATGTTTAAGTTCAAACTATAATGTATAATAAGTTAAACAAAATAGCAAAAGTATAGAAATCAATTACAATCCTCAAAAACATCAAATGGAGCAATTTGGAAATTCTTTGTAAATATGCCGTTTGCTGTGGTGCGTCTGTCGTCCGCCACGGAGGATGGCATGGAGTGATCAGATTTTTCGTTATGTAATGCGCCACCACGTACCTCTACTATCATGATAGCAAACAGTTGTTATGATAGCACTCTGAGACTAAACTTTCAAAGCAAGTTGTTTTGCCATCTAACATTCAATTCGAGCAATTTAAATATCCACACATAACTTTTTGAGCCACCTAACTATTGGCACTAGTTTTACAACCAAGCACTTAACCATTCAAAAGTTGGACAACCAAACATAAAATTGACCATTTTTAATTCAAAACCATAACAAGGGTATCCAAATTCCCTAACCTAGTATACCAATGACCTTGAAACCACTTAAACTAAGTTAAACAAACCACAAACAACCTGATTAAAAAATCATACAACCACAATAGCATTCCAAATACAAATTAGCCAGTCAAAACTCCATTTTCATAATAAATCAAAAGGATAGTATTAACTACATATCTCAATCCTATTGGCCATTCTAACACATAAATAATACAAAAACAAAACTTGCGTTGATATCTCAGCCTCTTACAACAACTTTATCACTTATACATTATTTCAAGCTGAGATATCCACATATCATACAATATATAATGCAAGTGACCCCAAAATATAACATGATCCCAAGCTGGCACAAGTTTTCATAAGATATTCATTACAAAACCACAATATAGAGAGAGAGGATTATACAATCACAAGTCTCTTAATCCTCTATAGCACCTTCCTTTTCCTTGCCCTATTGAAGCCTTCAAATGTAAAATGTAACCATAAGGTAAGATGAGGACTTAGTAACCAAATAATCTAAATAAATTACTCATATGGAAGAATAGTATGTGAGTATGTGAAGTGGCATTAAAATATGTGATTTAATTATCAATTTTACATATATACATGGTTATACAATGATGATATGCATGATTAGCACATCGCCTTATATTTTTTTTATTTCCTTTGACTAAATTCATGGGCTGACAATTTAATAGAACTAAGTTCATGTGACTGGACTGTCTCAAGCTCACCACTCATGGGAGGTAGCCCCAACTAAAAGCGCCTTCTTGATTAGGGACTATAGATTCCTCCTTTACTCAAATACCTGGGGTGTTGTATACCCAATCTATCTCAAATAGTATTGAGACTTTTAAATAAGAATAGGAGTATGCATCGAAGCCTCCACAATACCAGTATATTATATGAATTTCATACAATGTTTCTTAGCAACTTCAGGGTAAACTCCTACTTTCTCACGATGACCATGCTTAAACATTAGGCTCAAACATTTCCACACATAACCATACACATGTAATGTATTCTTGAACAATCATTTTCATAATGAATCATACATTTTTGAAAGTATATACACACATACATAGGATTTAGCATAAATCTTTCAAAACCCCATATACACAAACATATAAGTTCATTCCACTTTATATAAGGTTTCTAAATTTCAATCATTTTATACTAATAGTATACTAGTTCAAAATAATAATGGAGAAATTTTTACAATTTCACACAACCATCCAAACACACAAATAATAAATTTAGATAATTTTATTACCTCAATCCTTTTATCACTAAAAAGATTATTGTGGTCAAATACTAGCTCCACAATTGTCCACTAGCATAATAACGCTTGGTCAATATTTTATCTATAAGATTAAACATTTAATCATCAATTCTCACTTTAATTAACCCCTCTTTAGTCAAATTTTGGATATCCACTATACCTAAAATTCCTTTTTAACACAATTAATACTTCTATCAAACTCCATTAATTCCATTTAATACCTAACCACATAAACAACACTAATTCTTTATCCACATTGATCCAAATATCTCAAATCTCACTTAGGGTTCATCCAAAACCTAATTAAAAACTTTAAATCACTATAAAATTCATAAACCTAGGTTTAAAAGTTTGATTTAACTTTCCAAGGCCTTAACAAATCCAATGGGTTCGGTTACAATTCAAAAAATAAAATCAAAATCAAACCCAACAATACCCAAAACTGTAGAAATTTTACATAAAGGGAGACGGGGAGGTATAAAAAGTTTATCTAAAGATGAATCTTATTCAAAATGCTACCAAATCACTCCCAAGATAATGTCCTATTAGACCTTAAGCCTTCATCGTTGCCTCTCTCACGTTTCCTCTTCTCCTTTTGTTTTTCTTGCGTGCGAACAATTTGATATATTCAGATTTTTGCCCATCCACCGTGGCACATGGTGCGTCCACCACGGTGGATGGCACAGAAAGGCTTATCACATTTTAGGCCTCTTTTTATGTCTTAGTTTGCTAGAACTCTAATTTAGCCCTCTTCCAATATTGTTCAAGGACCCAAAAACCTCATTAGTCATTTATAAACATCATTAATTCATAAATTACTTATTTTGACCAATTTATCCTTCTTAAATACTTAAAATTTTAAAGTTCAATAACTCAAGATGTTATAAATCCAGTAGCCTAAAGTGAGAAAAAAGACAAAAATACTTGTAATGTTGTTAGAGTTAGTACAAAAGTGACAAAACCATTAACTTTATCCTAACATAATTAGTTTCCAGTGTTAAATGCTAATTGTGCTTGTCACATGTCAGTATTTGTTGATATGGACTAAAAAAGTGACAAAATTATCCACAAAGTTGTCAACCAAGAGCATCTAATAGCCTAAAGTGAGAAAAATGGTAAAAATACCTATAATGTTATCAAAGTAATCCATCAAATTCTTTAAATATTAATCATTTAGCTAATATATAAGTAGAAGTTGATCATTTTTCACTGATGTAGAGAAAAAATATTCCCAAGTTAATCTCTATGAAGGTTGATCAATGATGTATCCCATCAAATCTTATTTTTTCGCTAGCGTATCTTGGCCCCTCCTTCCCTCCTTCTCCACTCATTTTTTTAATCTACAAAACCTAAGATTCAACACTGTGAAATAGGTTGTACACAATTGAACTTTTAAACTAAGCACACCTTTTATATCGCCTACCTTAAGAACATTATTATAACCTTAAGTAATTTTATTCATGATAGGTTTAAAGAAATTCTCAAATGATTTTCACCACTACTATAAAGAAGCAAGTAATTTAACTTGATGTTTGGTCAAAACAAAATTTTCTCACATAATATTCATATGATGACAGATTAACCTCCATAGAGTTTCACCTAAGAATTTTTTTTTGTCCACATTAGTGAAAAAAGGGTCAATTTTTGCTTAGGTGTTAATTAAATGATCAATATTTAAGAGATTTGATGAATTGGTGAATTTTACACCAACTTTGGCAACATTATGAATATTTTGCCATTTTTTTGATTTTAGACTATTGGAAGCTCCTGGTTGATAACTTCGTGGATATTTTTGCCTCTTTTTTAGTCCACAGCAGTAAAGATTAACACATGACAAGCATAATCAACATTTAACACCGAAAACTAATGGTGTTAGGGCAAAATTAATGGTTTGATCACTTTTGCACTAATTTTGATAATGTTATGAGTATTTTTATACTTTTTTTTTCATTTTAAACTACTAGATGTTCCTGGCTGACCACTTGGTAGATATTTTTGCACCTTAATCCTATTTTTAGTTATATCAAATATAATTTTTTTTGAAAATTTTACCCTTATCCTAGCCTTTTCCTAGAAATACTCACCCATTCACACCCCAATATGTCAACGCTGGATTTGAACCCAAGACCTCTATCTAATGAGAGATGTGGCATGCTGCTAGAACAATTAACTTTTTTTTTTTGGTGAAATAGAACCATTAACTATTGATATTATCAATTTTATTGCATATGAGATTTAATTATGAAGAAAAAAGTAAACGTATACGGTATACATGTGCGATACAATACACATATGTCATGTACTTCATAACAAGTATCACAAATTCTAATATTTATATTATGATTATTTTCAACAAAAAAGTTACTTAAAAATTTTTAAAAATGTAATATTTTGATTGAATATTTTAAATATCTTTATATACTTCAAAATAACTTATTTAAAACTTAAGATGCTCATACTTAGCAAAAAATTTGAAATATGAATTATATATTCTCGCACTCATATTTTAAATTTTTAAAAATTGTTATATGCACCGTCTTGTACTGTATAATATTCCATATACATAATTTTCTTATATCTTTTAAAATAAATGACTTATATATGAATTTAATTATATATAGGTAAATGGGCAAATTGATTTCCAAACTATAGGTCTAGAAATATATGAGATCCTAAACTTATCTTTTGTGCTATATTCTCTTTTAACTTTTGAAAACAATATAATTTGACTATTGTTGTTAGCAAAAGTTAACTTTAACCATTAGTTGAATAAAAAAGGCTAAAATACATAAAAAATTTTTAAACTTTAAAATAGTTGCATATAACTCTCCTAACCTTTAAAAATTTAAAATTAACCCCCTAGCCTTTAATTTTGCTTTTCAAAACTCCTTATTGTTAATTATGTTATTTTTTATGAGGATTAAAATGTCATTCAACTAAAAACTATTATTAAACAAAAAATATTGTATAACTATTTATAATAAATTTCTTATATTTTTTGGATAGTTGAGGCATCGATAATAAAAAAAATGTTATTATCACTGTATAACATTTTAAATATTTATAATTATATTAGTTTTATCCATATTTTTTGTCATTAATGGTGCATGATTTTATTTTTTAAAAAAATAAATTTTTATTTATATTTTCATGTTAGATTAATGTAATGTACATGGCTAAAATATTTAAAATTTTAAATATTATCATGTTATATTAATTTATTTTTTAATACTAGAAAAGTATGCACAATTGATAACAAAAAAAAATATGAAAAACTAACACAAAAGTAAATATTTAAAATTTTTTATGGTGATAATAACATTTTTTTTGGTTATTATCAAAGTCTTAACTATCCAAAAAATATAAAAAATTTATTATAAATAGTTATACAATATTATATTTTTTTTCATAACATTTTTTAGTTGAATGACATTTTGTAAAACAATAAGGGGTTTTGCAAAACAAAATTAAAGGTTAGAGGGGTTAATTTTAAACTTTTAAATGTGAGGGAAGTTATATACAATTGTTTCAAAGTTTAAGAAATTTTTATACATTTTAGCCAATAAAAAATGATTTAAAAATTTATAAAAAGAAATAAAAAATTACAATAAAGGACCCATAAATTACAGATAATGACCTAAAAATTTATGAAAAAAACCCAAAAAATTGTAAATTTTTTATATTTTTTTGTCATTTGTAATCAAATAACAGTCAAAATTAATTTTTATTAATAGTAGGTATCAGATTACAACATTCTCAAAAATTAAAAAAAAATATTGTATAAAAGATAAATTTAAAGTGCTAAATACTTCTCAACCTATATATATATATATATATATATAGCGTGAGTTTTATGTTTGGTTAATTACCAGAGCCGTGTCGGCGGATATAAAATTAATTTGAAAGGCGGCCGAGAATTGTTTATTTGAGGAAGGAAAAAGTCTTTAAAGCGGCCAAGCCAACCACCGCAAAATGGGATTCATCTTAATTTGTGGGGAAGCAAAAACAGCAAGTCAACCTTTTGTAGATTTCTCTGGAAATCTTGGCAGGAAACTAATGGCTTGTTTGGTTGTTGTTTTCATTTTTCATTTTCAAAAGTTGTTTTATAAAATGTTGAGAATAAATTAAAAAAAATTGTTTGATAATAGTAATCCAAAAATAGTTTTATAAATTTATGAGATGGGTGATTTTTTTTTTTATCGAGACAAAAATATAACGTTTGCCATTAATGAAAGCAATTCTCATTTCTTGTCTCCCACTTTTTCTCTATAACTAAAAAAAATAGGAATAGAAATAGCTAAAAATTGTTTTGGGGTTTTTTTGTATTTAAAAACAAAAAATTAAAAACTTTTTTAAAACAAAAATTAAAAAATCATTAACCAAATAAGGTTTTTTGTTTTAAGAATATTAACTTGTAACCAAGTCGTTCAATGGTTTGCTTATATTGCAGTGATAGGGATGTATTCTTAGAATCGGGTTGATATGTCCCTATTTTTATTGGTTTCTCTCCTAGATCATTTACTTCATGTATTTAGAAATTTAGCTTTATTTTTCAAAATTTTTATAAGTCCAATTCACTCCCTTTTTAAACAAATTTTCAAAGATAACTAGATTTTATGTTGTAAAAATATGAATGGATATGTATTTGTAAATTTATAAAACATTTATAATTTAATTTTAAAAAAATTGACTGGACTACTAGTTGATACTAAAGATAAATTGTATGGACATATACTTGTGAATGTCATAATTGATAGTTGATAATTTTATGGATAACTCATACAAGATATTCCAAAGATATAACAGCCGAATAACTGAATACTTACTTATTAATATTTGAACATTTGATTAATTAATAACTTTATGGGCAACTCAATATGGAGTATATATGAAATATATTGATTTGTTAAAATTTGAACATACACTTGTTAATTATAGGCATTTTTTGTCAAACTTTAAAAATGTATTTTTTTCATTGAAAGAAAATTATCAAGTAAATATTTAGATATTGACAAATAAGTTTTCATGTTTAACAAGTAATATCTTGTTATTGTATCATTTGAAATATCATATACAATCTATGGTATTATCAACTGCAAATTCTAATATTGGCAAGTGAATATATATATATATATATATCCAAAGTTACTTATTAGTGTCAACTTGTAATCCATTTAATATTTTTCAAAAAAACCAAATTATAAACATTTTATAAATTTACAACTAAACATCATACATAACAAAACAATATTCATTTTTTACAGCACACAAAGTCCAACTATCTTCAAGAGGAACTTTCAGCATTTTCAAAAGGGCATCTCCAAAAAATCAGGAAGATTTTTGACTTTTTACTTCAAAACATAATTGCACTTGGATCCTGTGAACTTGCAAAGAAATTTCAATTTTTTTTTTTTACCTTCTCTGAAATTTCCTTCCTTTCAGCTTTCAAGGGTCCTATATGAGATTTTTCCTCATTTTTACTTCTTATTTATTTATATTATAATATAATTTTTTACCCAAAATGCTAAAAGCAAAAAGGTCTTATCACTTTTCTTTTCTTTTCTTTTCTTTTTTTTTTTGGGTAAAAGCATATCACTTTTTTCTTTGGCCAACAAAAGTGACATCACATTTAAAATGCAGTCCAAACTTTTGGACACAGCGATATATTTGCTGCCCAGTCCCAGTTGCCACGACCTACCGATTGAGCACCTTACATTAAAAGTGATTGATCTGACGTAGAAATTGCTGATCCATGGTTTGTTTCTTGATTGAATCATCCATCAACTTTTAAATTAAAAAATTAAAACAGCATAAAATAAATGATTCTTTCCCAGTAGTTTTTAATTCAATTGTTAGACTTAATTCTATAAAATATTAGTCTTCAAGTTTCAAGAAATAATTTGAAAAAATTAATCTACATATTCTTATAATTTCTTTCAAATTTAAATTAAATCCATACAATTTATTTTATTTTAATATCAAGCTCTTATAGTTGATTCATTGAATATATTAATTCCTAAATATTGCCAAAAAAACATTTTTGAAATATATAAAAATATTGATTTAATACTTTTGGTCAAAAAATAAAAAAATATGATTTAATACAATGTTTACATTTTATTAATGTTTTATAAAAATTATATATATATATATATATTATATTTCAAAAAAACAACATAGTTGTATAAATTTTGAGTTATAAAAATTATGTAATTAATTTTAAATTTATATAATATTTTAATAAAAATATACTTCATTTTTTAAAAGAAAAAATGTAATAATATCAACATTTAGGTATTAAAAAATCTAACAGATCAAACTATAAGGGCTGGATAAATAAAATAAACTACAAGAACTTAATTTAAAATTGGAAAAAACTATAAGGACCTGCATTCATATTTTATCAAATAATTTTATAATTTTATTTTCTATAATGCAAAGATCAACATTTTAAATAGTTAAAATTATGTATATGGACAAATTTGCACCAAGTCAAAGTTCAAGTCCTAAATTTCAATTAAGTCAAAATTATAAAGATTAAGTTAATTTTACCAAATCATCAAAGTATTTGAAGAACAACTAATCAGTGTGGAATCCCGTTTATGGCCCGTCTGTGTGGAATACTGTTGACACTAGCTAACATGTATGTGTTCCCTTTAAGTACTTCATCTACCTTGAACGGTCCTTCCCAATTAAGCAAAAACTTACTATCTATCTGTTCTTTAGAATCAGATGGTAACACAAGTTTTTCCATACAATCTCGCTCGCTCAAAAGTGTTTTTTGTCTTATCCTCTTATTGTATGTTATTGAAACTTCTTTCTTTTGGGTGATCATATGATCGAGTACTTGTAAGCGAATTTCATCTAACTGGATTAAGTCGTTCATCATGGCTTCGTTACAATCATCAGAAGGTCTTCCTAGATTGCTTGCAATGCGTAACAAAGGGACTGTTATTTTCATAGGCAAAACGGCCTCGTGCCCATATGTTAACACATACGGGCTCGTGCTCGTAGCTTCTTTTTTAGATGTCTGATATGCCTATAGTGTCTCGGACAATCGTTTGTGCCATTCTCAAAGATTCTTTTCAATTGTTTTCTTTAGAATTTCGAGGATGATCTTGTTAGAAGCTTTGGCCTATCTATTTACCTGAGTTTAATATGGTGAGGATGCCAATAATTTCATCCTACTTTTCTCGGCGAAGGCCTTGAATTCACTTTTGGTGAACATTATCCCTTGGTCTATTGTAATCATTTAAGGAATCCCAAACCGAAATACTATTTGTTCACATACAAAGTTAATGACATCTCCCTATTCTACTTTTGCCATAAGGACAGCTTTGACCCACTTAGTGAAATAATCTATGGCCACAAAGATGAATAAGTAGCCCTTGAATGAGGCTGGATAGATTTTCTCTATTATATCCATGGTCCATCCTTAAAAAGGCTATGGTTTGATGATCGGATGTATGTTTGATGCTAGCACTTGTTGTGTTAGTTCGTGAGTCTGACATTTCTTATACCTGCTAGTGTATTCGATGCAGTCTTTTATCATCGATGGCCAATAGTATCCATGCCTACACACTAGCCATTGCATCTTTGGCCCCGATTGATGAGCCCTGCAGACTCCCTCATGCACTTGTCTTAAAACCTCTATATAATCAGCGAAGGCCAGACACTTAAGTAATAACCCATCAGGGCCTTTTCTGTATAACTCATCTCCAATTAAAATGAAATGTTGAGCGTGTATCCTTATTCTGTAAGGGTAACGTTGATTGGGATCTTGCAAATACCTCTTAAAATTATCTCTCCAATTTCGGGCTAACCCTTGTGAGACCGTATTGCATTGTACTGTCAAATCACCCTAAACAACCGAGGGATGTTCTTTTCATTCCACCACAATTACTTTTTTGGTGAGTTCAAGTGACAGCCTTAATCCGATACTATTTGACCCAGCTCATTGGCTTCCCAGTTTTGAGCTCAAGGAACGTGAATTAACATCACTATTTCAAACTCTTTTAGAATCTAACAAGCCCCAACATAATACATCACTAGAGTCGGGCTTGTGCACTTATACTCACCAGTTAACAGTTTGATGACTAATTGAGAATCCCCCTCTATGACCACATCACAGGCCTTCATTTCTTGAAGAATCTCAAGCCCTGTATACAGTGCTTCGTATTCTGCCTGGTTGTTAGTACACTCAAAATTTAATTGAAGAGATAGTATCGTTTTTTATCCCTGTAGGAGAGGTTATCATTATATTGGCCCCAGATGCCTGTTCAGTGGTAGATCCATCAAACTTAAGCACCAAGGGCCTCGGATCTATTGAGAACACATGTAGTTCCCACTCATCTTCAGGGAGCCCAGTTGAGGGATGATCAACCAGGAAGTCTGCTAACGCTTGGCCCTTTATTGATTTTTGAGACAAAAATATTAAAGAAAATTCTGCCAAGGCCAAACTCCATTTCCCTATACGGCCCGTCATGATTGGCCGATTAAGCATGTATTTAATTAAATCAAAATGAGAAACTACATACACAAATGTGTTTATTATACAATGCCTTAACTTAATACAAGCATAATATAACGCCAAACATGCTATTTCCATAGCTGAGTATCTAGTCTTTGTGGGAGTTAAACAACCACTTAAATAATAAACCACCTACTCATGTCCCCTATCAACATTTTGGGCTAACATACAATCTATGAACGTGGCGATAGAAGCCAAATACAATAAAAATGGGGTGTTCTCCCTCAGGGCTACTAAGACCAGAGATTTTGTCAAGTGTTCTTTAATCTTACCAAAGACCGCCTAATAATGCCCAGTCCAAGTGAATTCCTCAATATTTTTAAGTTTCAAGAGTTCAGAAAACTCTTTCGTCTTCCTGCAAGGTTCGACATGAAACACCTAAGATAATTGACTTGCCCTAGGAACCTTTAAAGTTCTTTCTTGTTGCTCAACACCTTTGCCTCTAAGATAGCTTGTGCTTTGTTTCAATCTACTTTAATTCCCCTTCTGTGGATTAGGAATGCAAGGAAGTTACCTGCAATTACACTAAAAGCACACTTTAGTGGATTTAACTTAAAGCTGATCTCCTTCATTCGGAGGAAACTCGTTCTTAAATGTTTGATATGATCACATGCCTTCTTAGATTTTATCATTATATCATCTATATATACTTCTAGATGCTTCCCTATCATATCATGAAAGATGGCATTCATAGCCTGCTGATAGGTGGCCCTAATATTTTTTAGATCGAAAGGCATAACTACCCATTCAAAAGTTCCAATAGAGACTAGACACCTGAAAGCAGTCTTGTAAATGTCTTCTTTTATGATAAATATTTGATTGTATCCAGAGAAGCAATCCATAAATGACAATAAAGCATTTCTGACCCCAGCATCTATTAACATGTCTGTAATAGGTATTACATACATGTCTTTAGGTGTGGCCGTGTTTATGTTTTGAAAATCGATGCAAACTCACAGTTTCCCATTCTTCTTGATTACTAGGACTATGTTTGAGAGCCATTGAGCATACTTGTAGGGCCGTATGAATTAACCCCTAAGAGGCGTTTGATCTCCTCTTTTACTCGTAGCTCCACTTCTACTGACATTCTTCGGGTAAGCTGTTGGTGTGGTCTATAGTTTGGCTTTATAGGAAGCCTATGCACGACCAGCTGCCTAGCCAGTCCTGGCATTTCATCATAGTCCCATGCAAAGCAGTCCTTGAATTCCAGCAGTGTTAGCTTGATGGCATCCTTCTGTTCTTTATCTAGTAGCGAGATAATGAATATGATCCTCGGCTCTTCTAGGGATCTGAGGTTTACTTCTTCTAATAGATCCTAGACCTCTGGGGCTATGTCTTCAAATTTCAGATGTGCAGGGTCTAGCTCTTGTAGTTGTGTTACCTTCTGGGTCTCATCTTCATATATGACTTTGGTCCTATAGATCTCTGATCTGTAGTCTTCTAGTTTCTCTTGTATATTATGCAGCCATAGCTTTTGAATGGCTGTGGCTGCTACAGGCTTTTCTCTGTTTGTTTTAGTCATCAACCAGTTCTATAATAGGCTCACGCCTTTGTGAGGTTAAAGGCACTATAGCATCTGTTATTATTCTGCATGAAAGGATTCCTTGAACCTTTCAAAATGTAAATAAGCCTATGTTAGCGTCATAATACCTTGCATCCATAAAGTCAGTAGCTGTTATGAATGGCTTGTCTTCAATCCAGACCACCTATGCCTCCTCTCCTTTCCACATAAGGAGCATCTGGTGTGGTGAAGAGGGCACGCATTCATTGGCATGAATCCAATCCCAACCTAAAAGGGCCTGGTATTGTGTTGTGGTGCTGATTACGAAAAAGGCTATCAGTGACAACTTGATCCCAACATCAACCTATAATTGTAGAACGCCGAGGACCTTAGACATGGTCCTAGTGAACCCTACAACTGATACCTCGATTGGCATCAGATCATGCTCCTCTCGTCCTATCTTGATCATCATGCAGGCTGGCAGAATGTTTACCACCAAGCTATTATCAATGAGGACCCTAGTCATTGATCTCCCATCAAAATGTGCATTGATGTATAAAGGCTTCAGGTGCTGAGTCATCTTCACGCTAGGTTTCTCCAAGACGACCCGCTTTGGTTTTCCTTCTATTGCTTGTAAAGTGATTTGGCAAACGGGCTCTACAATCTCTTCTTTCTGTACCTGTATGCTTATAGGCTCATACTCTTCTTTTTCTCTTAGCTCCATTAGGCAATACTGATATGAGCCCGTTTGTGTCAGCCCCTAAGAGTTTTGTTTCTGTTGGCCCTGGGTATTATCAGTAGTGGACCAGAATTAAGAAGGTAGTGTTAATGAGACCACAGCAGAGGTTGAGCGGTATCTCTCCAATGTGAGTGATCCTATTTCTTTAATTTTTGGCCTCACTTCCTTTATCTTAATCCTCAATGGACTTCTTTCTGAACTTGCTAGCCTCCTGTTGAATGTTGGGGCTATCTTGTACCTCAATTTTTTGCTGTTTGAGGTACCTCTATGTAGCTCACTTTCATTGAAGATGTCATTTCTAGGTTCTCGTTAAGGCTTTTCATGTCTTGCCCCTCCGGGCTTATGTCCCATTTAGAGGACCTATTCTTACTAGATCGGCTTGTAGATTTTCCCAGGCAGTCCCATATTGACTTAAAGTTTCCTTAAGTCGCTTCATCCCCTGTTCCAGAGGTTCCAAGGTCTCCCATCCTTCTGCTTACCATCACTTTTCTTGGGCCGTCATTTGCCAGAGTTTATTTCCACCATGTTGACTATAGTAAATGGGAGGAATGGGTCCTTGTCTACTATCATGGATTCTTCCTTAGGGAATTTCAAAACTCCCTTGTTGATTTGGTCCTGGATGACGTTCTTGAATCCCCAGCATGCCTTGGTGTTGTGGCTCCACGAGTGATGATACTTACAGTATTCCTTCCCTCTTTGTTCTTCATTCAAAGGAATTTTATGATCCATGGGTAGGGAGATGAAGTTCTCCTTTAGGAGGAAATCAAAAATTTCCTCTGCTTTAGTAGAATTAAAAGTATACTAAACTGCGTTCGGTCTTTTGGGTAGTTCTCTGGCCTTTCTTACTAGAGTTGGGTATGTGTAGTTACCAGTATTCTTCAGTTTTGCCACCGATACGTCTAGGTCCTAAAAATAAGTCCTAACTATAGTTCGTTGGTAATGGTCCTCTTCCTTGAGTAGTTCCTCATAACCCTACACCTTGGCTGCAAGTTCATAAAAATCTTAAAATTTCATCCCTTGAAATTTCTTCCAAAGCTCTATATTCAGTCCTACCTGTGTTAGTTTAACAAATTTAGTTTTTGGAAGCAGTACGTGGCACCTGCTCCTCAAATGTTTGAACCTCACCAAGTATTAGTCTGCTGTTTCTCTAGCCTGTTGTGTGAGCTTGCAGTGTTTTGCTATGCTGACATCTGGTTCTGCTTTATAGAACTTGATGTGGAACTTCTACTTATTTCCATCCAGCTGATGATTGAGTTACAAGGTAGCGATGTATACCATGTGAACATCGAGCCCGTGAGAGTATTTGGGAACAATCTCAGCTTTAAGTTAGCGAAGTTCTCATAATTAGCAATCTCACTACACTAGATTGTAAACCTCCCAATGTGTTATAGGGTTGACTGCGTCCCGTCTCCTGAGAACAATGTGAAGCCAGGGATCTTGTACCCTTAAGGGTATAGGTTATCCCTATCTATATACTTCGGATAAGGTCTTGAGAAGGTGGGGCGGCTGATTGGCCTCAACCCTGATCCATATATATATATATATATATTGAATGGCATCCCTCAGGGCCTCTATGTTCACCAGTTGGTTATGAGGCTCGATCGGACGTTCTGGGATCACCGCCGTGCCCTCGGGCTACTTGTGCCAAGTTCTTATAGATAATACAATGATTAACTAAAGGATAAGTATGTGCAAATATTTAGGGGTTAGGGATGTCTCTTACAAGTATGCGGCCTTGATGGCTAACACCTATATCGATTCCAACTTGCTACCCTCCAAGTGGCCCTACACGTGAGCCTGCTTCCAGATGAGTACCTCTTAATGATGCAGCTATATTCTTCGTGCCTTCATGTAGAGCCTGCATCATGATTTGCTATCGTTCTTTCTCCTTGTGTTCTGACGTTTTTAGGGATATTGTAAAGAACCTTTGGTTTTCTTACAACCACTTATCCATCCAGTCTTGAATTCCCCACAACACTTCTGCCACAGGTCCGTTGGATATTATTAGTGGGTTAGGTTGGCCACTTCCTAATTTTGAGCCAGGGCTCGTGCTATTGCTACTGTTGTCACCGGCACTATATGCTCATGATGTTCAGCGGCTTCAGCGTCAGGCAATAAGTGTTCTAATCCTACATGTGCAGAGATCTCTTCTGATTCGTGAGATCCAGCACCTATTTTATCAGTCCTTTTATCTTTTTGTGTCCTTGCATCCTTGTTACATAGGTCCCACTGGGTGTGCTAGAAATTGTTCGTGGTTGAACAATAAATATCAAGCGTGCCAAAGACATTGAGCCTCAACAGATAACGAAAAGGGTCCTGAGTTCACTTACCACAGTTTGCTCAAATGTAAAAAGATAGAAGGTTTTGGTAGAACAAGTGTATAATTTTATTGAAGTGTAGAAGATTATAAACTAAAAACTAAGAACTGAAAAGGGCTAATGAGAGTGTTGATTGAGTATTGACTAGCTTTCTCTGTTTTTCTTCTTTCTATTTATAGTGTTGAATAGCGGAAGTCTTTCCCTTAGGACTTAGCACGTTCTGCCGAAGAATCATGAATCTCGTGAAACTTATGGCACGGTCTCTTCATTTTAGTAACCAGCCCGTTTTACCGAACTACTTAGGCATAGATTTTGGCATTACTTAGAATCGTGTCTTCGTGCCAACGGTTTGATATTTGAAGCTGACGGGATTTCGGCATGTTTACTTGTTGTGGACTTTATTGAGCTTCGGGGCTAGCCCGTTTTGTTTATATTAGGCCTGACGCTTCAATTACTCAGCCCAACTCCTTGTGACCTATTTGAGCGACATTTCATATTTAGCCCAAACAACTTTACACTAATTATCTTAATTTGCAGTCCCTTTCTATTATTTGCCTAATTTGAGGGATTTTTGTTTCATTTTCCCTTGGATTAACCTGATATATATATATATATATATATAGTGCTTGTTTACAATCACATTTAGTTGGCTGAAATTGTAGTTTGTAGGCATAAAAGCTAGTTAGGGGTAAAATAATATGTTTGAGTAAGAGCAGTTGGCAAATTAGTTTTTCTAAGCCAACTATAATTTGGTTAAAAATCTAGATTTTGAAGCTTTTATGTACATTAGTTATGTTGAGATTTAGTTGTTGGCAGCATTTAATGCATTTTAAAATTATTGAACAACTAATTTATCCTTTCATATTCTTTTGAAATTTGAAATTTTTACCATTCACCAATTTGACATTTTAATTATTTGTTATATAGATATTCTTTAAATATATAGATCTAATTAAGTTTTTTAATATTTACAAATACTTTTTACAACATTATATTAAATTTTGTTTATCTTTAATTATAATTATAATTTTAATATTTTTTTGTAAAATTATCAAATTGCATGCTTGCATTGTGTATGAGAGAGATAGATAATTTAAATATTTTTTGTAATTATAATTTTAATATTATATATCTAAATATATGTTTTAATTATATCATCCTAACATGTTTTAATTTGATGAATTGACCTTTAAGAGTATCCAAACATAAATCATATTGCAATAACTGGCTTTTACCTCAATTTCAATTTGCAAATTGCAATTAGGAGTTTGTGCAAAGTTTAGTTTAACAAACATTAATCCAAACATTAAAAGATTCTTTGACTATCTACTTACAACTCATTCCAAATTCTCAATGTTTAATGCATCTTATCCAATGATGTTAATTATATTGTTTGATTCAGTCTTGGATTAATGTAATACACGCACACATTCTACATTAATTACCACATTTAATTTACTCTAAACTTTTGCTCCCACCTCGTTTCAAACCCTAAAATACAACTTATCTAATAGCATAAGAATCAATGGATTTTTTTTTTTTAAAAAAAGGGGAGATTTGATAATCCAATGGACAACATTAATTATTTTAATTCTTCATTAGCTTATTTATATCTTTTCTTTGCAAAATGCAACATTTAGATTTAAAATAAATCTCTACAAAATAAATCTCTTTTTATAAAATTTTTAAACTATCTAAAAATCACTTTCCCATAAATAAACACAATTTACTTTCTTAATAATTTGACTCAAATTACAACTTTATTATTTCATTTTTTTTAAAAAAAGATTGAAGCTATTTAATAGACAAGTAAATCTTATATAGATTTTTTTTTTGCTAAAATATATATTTAATCCTTTATCTTTATACAAGATTTCATTTTAATCCCTTGACTTTATAAAATATTTTTTTAATCCTTTAACTCTAACACTATTAGTTTCATCCCAACAAATTTTTATATTAAACTTTCAAATATTGATAAAATATTCTCAAATGTTGATTTAATTTTTTTAAAATAATAATAATTGATTAAAATTAATCATTTAAAATGAATGATGTTAGGGTTAAAGGACTATAAAAATACTTTATAAAATTAAGAGACTAAATAAAAACTTTATATAAAGTTAAAGAATTAAAAGTATACTTTAACCTTTTTTTTTTTCACCACTTTCTTTTTCATTTCATAGAATAATAATTAGGACATCCTTTTTCTTTTTGTTTTAATGTGAGGGAGCACAATGCTCCTAAAAGGAAGAATCAAAGAATCCATAAGAAAAACAACACACAAAGTGCCAAAATGAGTGTAGGAACTAGATAGGAAGCAAAATAAAACCTCTTTTGAAGATTTGAACCACCACAATAATTTGAAAGGAGTAAGAAACAATAATACCCACCAAGTTTAAATCTGAAAGCTAATATATAGAGTTGAGATGGGATCTAGATCCTCTCAAGCGTCTCTTATAGTATGTAGGCTCATAATGCATACGCTACGATTGTAATTAATAATAGAAATTGATTAAAGTAATTAATAAAAATGTGTACATGTGCTCATGAAATTATTTTTTAATACATCTTTAACCAAATTATTAAAAGTCATCGACGTTGATTGTTATGTTGTGAATCTAATATTTAAAGATTTAGCTATAGATGCATAAAAAAAAATCACTTCATAAATAGTCATATAATTTTTTTTATTTTAGGATATTGGATGCTGGATAATTTCTTATATATTTTCACCCTTTTATCCTCAATTATCTGTCAATCCTAGTTTTTAACTTTGTACAATCTCTTCTCTTTTTCTTTTTGGTGTCATGTCCTCGTCATATCTTTTTTCCATGTAAAAATTCGGTTTGGTCCCCAATTGATTTCAATTTTCATTGATCGTGACATCCATTTGGGTCAACAGTCAAGTAAACTTATTTCATATAGTAAATTATACCAACGAAGTTGAATTAAAATTATACCAGGCTTTTTTTAAATTATTTGGAATTTTCTATTTAATTTATTGATAATTTTCAATTTATTTAAATTAATAAAATAAATTAATTTTTAATATTCTTTTAACGTAATATTAGTTGGAAATTGTCTTTTTTGGCCAAATATTGAAAATTGTTTTGGAAAATGTGTGTCTTTAAGAAGTATGTTGTGCATATCAATTTTGAATGTTTAGATTTAATTTATATATATTATTAATTTTTTATTTTGAAGGAATAATAATAATAATATTGGATGATAATTCATTAACCTCATCACATGTTTGAAGGGAGAAGACTATATTCTATAATTTTTTTTATTGAAATAAAAAAAATCTAAGCGATAATACAAATAAGATTAAATTTATTTCCCAAATCATTTGTCTGATAAAAATTTTGTGATGAGCCTAGAAGCTTCCTTCCACTTTAAGCACAAAGTACTTGGAAGCTGAGTCTGGTTTTTAAATGTATTCTGAATAGTCTAGATTTAATATTAAATTTTTATCTACAAGGCCTAGATTTAAATTTTTTATTTTTATTTTATAGTTATTAAAATAAAAACTTATTAAAAAATTTAATATTGAATCTGTCTTGTCCAGAGTACATTTAAATAGTCAGTTTATAAAAATTATAATATTAAATTGAACCACTTAGAGTCTCAAATTAAATTAGTAATATTCAGATTGATGATGAATATATTTATCAAAAAAATTATAAATTTTATTTTTATAAAATTAAAATTAAAATTAAAATTAAAAAAATTTGGACCATATAGATTAAACATCTGCTTTTCAATGATGAGCACAGCGGCACCGAAACCGGACTCCTTGGAAGCTGAGGTGAATTTTCAATGAAACTACCTGCAACTTGCTCAATTATCAATTTCAATTATTGAAATATTTATTCATGTCAACGTCAAAATCGCATTGAATTCCCCGTTTGGATTATGGAAATGACATAAAAATTCTTCAAAACGGGCAAATGATAGACCGTGAGATTCTTTTTTTAACATGGATAGTATGGTAAATTTTGGTTAAAAAAAACCGTATATGTCAAAAACATAATAATTATCCTAGTTCACAGTCTCTTTCTGTCATTTACCTATATTTTGAGGCAATTTTTGTTTATGCTCCCTTGGGTTAAACTCTTTTATTTATTTATATATGGAAAACAAAATTTTTTTTCTTAGTCCGAAAGATTCTTTTACCATCTTAAAGCTCATTCCAAATTCTCAATATTTAGTTTATTTTGTAATGATATATTTGTTTGATGTAACCTTGATAAATTTTTCTCAATTATCTTAAACCTCTGAGAGATCAAAGATTTTACTGGCTAACATTTATGTTTAAATATTTATCTAAAAATTATTTAAATTATCAAAAAATTAATTTTTTATTATTTAAATGTATTTATTTTGTAATTTGTTTAAAAAATTAAATATATAAAGTGGCCAAAAAATATTCAAAGGCACAATTTATGGACTCAATAAAGAAAAATAAAATAATTTTTAATAATTTGGGATAGTTAAACTAATCTAAACAAACACAAAAGCTAAAGGTGTTAAGAGTTGGGCTTGAATATAAATTTTTTATTTTTTAGATATTTTAAACTTGATATGAATTAAAACTTTAAGAAAATGGAGAGAATGTAAAAATTTAATAAGCCTGATTTTTAAAAAATTAGAGTAGTGTGGTTTAAAAAAGTAGTGTGTAGAACCTAGGTATAAAGTGTAACATCCTAAAATTTCAAACATGAGAATTTTAAATGTTTAGAAGGGTATATTAGTAAAAGTAAGTGATTTTTTTTATTAATGGTGTTTTTGAGAGGCTAATGTAGCTAATGGATCATTGGGTAACCTTAAGAGAGTGCTAGATTGGAGTTCGAGTGGGCTGTGGCATGAAGAAAAGTTTAATTTGTGTATGGAGCTTTTTGTGCCATACGCCACGGTGGATGCGCCAATGCACCTCGGTGCATGTGCAAAATCTACACTTATCATACTCGAGAAACCAGACCAAAATTAGAAGTGGGAGAAAAGAAAATGTGAGAAGGCACTGAGCAATGATTGGTAGGTGCTAGGGCTTGGCCTTGTAATTAGTTTGAAAGCATTCAGAGCAAGATTTATCTTTGGATAAGCTTCCTACAACTCTCCCTCTCCCTTTATGTGAATTTTCTAAGATTTGAATGTGAGACTTGATTTCAGTTGTTCTTGAATAATGGCTAAACCCAGTGTCTTAATTAAGGTTTTAAGGAGTTAAATTGAGCCTCTAAGCTTAGATTTATGGATTATATAGTGATTTGAAGTTTTTGAGTAGGGTTTGGACAAACCGTAAGTGAAAATTGGGAGATTAAGAGTAATGTGAGCAGAGATTTGGAATTTTTTAATGTCTTCGTATGTTAAATAGAATTAATGGAGTGTATTGGAAGAATTGATTAGATTAAATTAAGGCTTTGGGTGTAATGAGTACTCAAAATTATGTTAAAAATAGGGTAATTAGCATGTAGATTAATGATTAAAAGTTTAATCTTGTACATTAATTGTTGATCAAGCATTATGGTGTTAGTGGACACATGTGGAGGCATATTTGACCATGATAACCCTTTTAGTGATAAAAGGATTGAGGTAATCAAATTGTCTAAACTCTCTATTTATGTGTTTGGATGGTTGTATGATTCTTTTAAAGCTAATACTCTTGTTTTGTAATAGTATAGTATTAATATGAAATGATTATGATTTAGAAGCCTTATGTGAAATGGAATGGAAGTTGTTTTGAATATTGTGGATTTGAAAGATTAAACCTTATATTCAGGCATAATTATTTACAAAATTTTATGGTTTTAGCAAAAACTTACTTGTTATGAATATGTGTGAAAATGATTAAGTTGTGAAAATTATATGTTATGCCTATGTCAAATCACTAAGCATATACTTGGCATGATCATTATGAGAGGGTGAGGGTTCACTCTAATATGTTGTTGGGGACATTGTTTAAAAATTCATATGGTACACTGACACTGTAGAGGCCCTGGTGCTCAATATTATATTATTTGAAAGTCTTAATATTATGTGAGATAGATTGGGCATCGACACCTCTAGCATTTAAGAGTAAGGGTAGTCTGTGGTCTATAGTGGGCAAAGGCACTCTTGGCCGAGGTTGCCTTCTACTAATGTGAGCTTAAGCTAATTCAATCACATGGATTTGGTTCTATTAAGTTGTCAGCCCAAGATTCAATCGAAATATATAAAGAGGGTATAAGGTGGTGTGTTGATCATGCATATCATTATATAACCATTTATGTGTTTGTGTAGCTTGCTATGCATTTTAAATGCCACTTCACATACACCCTATCTATTCTGACACATAAATAGTTTGATTAAACTATTTGATTATTGAGTCCTTAACTCACCTTATGGTTATATTATATAACCATTTATGTGTTTGTGTAGCTTGCTATGCATTTTAAATGCCACTTCACATATACACTATCTATTCTCACACATAAATAGTTTGATTAAACTATTTGGTTATTGAGTCCTCAACTCACCTTATGGTTATATTTTATAGGTGAAGGCTCCGATAAGGGCAAGGGGAAGGAAGATGTATAACATCTTGGATTTTAACTTTAGAAATTTCCACTAATTATAAGGGTATTTTAGTCAATATTAAGTGAATTTTTGGTTAATGATATTTTTAGAAGATTGATATAGCTAATAGATCCTTGGACAACCTTAAAAGAAAGCTCGATCAGAGTACGAGTAGGCCATGGCATGAAGAGAGGTTTAAATGTGTGACATGCAAAATTTGCATTTATCAACTCGTGAAATCAAACAGAAAATGAGAAGTGGGACAGAGAGAACGTGAGTAGATGATGAACAGTGACTGATGGGTGCTAGGACTCAACCTTGGTATCACTTTAAAAGCATTTGGAGCAAGATTTATCTTTAGATAAGCTCTCTACCTTCTCCTTCTCCCTATATTCAAACTTTTTTTTATGATTAGGGTATTTTGGGGCTTTAATTCAATTTTTCTTGGATAGTGGCTGAACCTATTGTCTTAATTAAGGTCTCGGTAGCTAAATCAAGCCTCTAAACCTATATTTATAGATTATATAATGATTTGGAGTTGTTAGTTAGGGTTTGGACAAACCTTAAGTAGAAATTGGATGATTAAGAGCAATGTGGGTAATATAATGGTGTTATCTATATGTTGAGATGTTAAATATGATTAATGGAGTGCATTGTAAGAATTGTCTGGTTGAATGGAGGTTTTAGGTATAATGAATACCCAAATTTGTGTTATTAATGGGGTGATTGGTGTGTGAATTAACAATTTAGGGTTCAATATTATAGATTAGCCTTTGATCGAGCATTATGATGCTTGTGGATGCGAGTAGAGCCATTGGTTAACCATAGTAACCCTTTTAGTGACAAAATAGTTGAGGTAAATGGATTGTCTAATCTCCTTTTTTGTATGCTTAGATGGTGGTGTGTTAGATTTTAAAATTAATGTTTTAGTTTGGTACAAGCATAATAATAATATGAAATTATGATTTTGAAGTTATATGAATTAGAATAAAAAGTTGTTTTATTGTTTTAGTATTTAGAAAGTTAAATGCTATTTTTATGTATAACTACTTGCAAAACCATATGATTTAAGTGGAAATGAGGAAATGTTATAATTTATATGTTATGATTATGTGCTGGAGCATTAAGCATGTTTGGCATGATCATTGTGAGAGGGTGGGAGTTCACCCTAGTGTATTGTCGGGACATTGTTTGGAAATTTATATGGTACGCTGGCACCATGGAGGCTCCGGTGCTCAGTATCATATTGTTTGGAAATTCCAGCATTACGAGTGGTAGATTAGGCTTTGACACCTATAGTATTCATAGACAGGAGGAATCTATGGTCCATAGTGGATGACAATGCTCTCGACCAGTGCTACCTCCTATTAATGGTAAGTTTGGGCTAGTCTAGTCACATAAACTTTATCCTATTGAGTTGTCAACCTACAAATTTAGTTGAAAGATATAAGAAGGATATAAGGTGGTCTGTTAATTATGCATATCATATTATAACTGTATGTGTGGATTTTTGTGACCTGTTATATGTTTTTGTTGTACCACTTCACATACGCACAAATTGTTCTCACACATGAGTAGTTGATTAAACTATTTGGTTATTGAGTCCTCGACTCACCCCATGGTTATATATATGGGTGAAGGCTTTGATAGGGATAAGGAAAAGGAAGGTGCAATTGAGTATCAAGAAGACTAGCCAGTGATTGTATAGTTCATATTTTTTATTTTGGTTTGTAATGAATTGTTGAATGTATATACCAACTTAGGACATATATAGTTTCGTGATGCATTTGCATTATTTTTGTTGTTAACTGTGGGTGTCCCAACCTAAATTTGTTGAATTTGTATTGTAATAGTTGTGAGAGGTTAAGATATTAGTGTAAGTGTTATTTTTTGTATTGATTCGTGTGTTAGATTGGCCATTGGATTGATTATATGATATTGTTACCTCTAATGAAATTTATGTTGAAATTAGGGTTTTAATGGCCAAATCTTATTTCGACTCTTGTTATTGTGGTTTGAGTATTTATACAAGTTGTTTATGGTTCATTTGAGTTGGTTCAAGTGGTTTCATGGTTATTGACACTTGGTTTGGGAGTTTGGGCACCTCGGTAGTGATTTTTGAAACAAAATGAGCTATTTTAGATTTGGGTGTTCAAATCTTATTTGGCTTATGTTTGGGTATGAGATCGGTGTCAGTAGCTAGATGGCTCTAAGAGCTATGTATAGACTTTTAAATCACTCAAATTAGACGTCGAATGGTAAAATGGCGTACTCCAAAAGTTGACCCTGAAAAGATGTTATGATAGTAACTTGTTGTCATGACAAGAGACGCAAACCGCGGCACATTGTCCATTGTGACACAATGCTAGGCACAGAGACGGACATTACTCTTTATGTAATTTGCCTCAGTGAATGACACACTGCATTGCAGCACACTATGTCTATGACTAAAAAATTGTTTTGCTTATTCTTTTTTTTAAGTGTGATGAATTTCCTGTGCTTCCTTTGTCTTATTTATTTGATTTTAAACTATAGTTTAAGCTTAAACAATCTTTTAAAAGGGTTTTTCTTAGGATTTCATTTTTTAACTCTTGGGTTATGATAACTATTTATGAGATTAATGTAATCTCAGTTATCATAACGTTGTTTCATGTTTAGTATTTTATGTGCTTGGTAATGTCGAGGATGACGTTACAAGGTGCGACCGAACATCAAAGGGACTAGCTAGTATTTGTATAGTCCTTTCTATTTCTTTTGGTTTTGTAATGAATGATATATGCATATGCCAACTTAGGAATCATATGTTATTTTGAGAAACACTTGCAAGAATTCTGTTATGAAGTAGGTATCTCGGCTTGGGATGTTGGGTTTATGTTATAATGGCTGTGAGTTTGAGATACTAATGCAAGTGTTATTTTGTGTTGATTCACGTGGTTGTTTGGTTGTTAGAATGATTATTGTATGTTTGTTACCCCTTGTGAGATTTATGCTAAATTACAATTCAGATAGCCAAATCTTTTCTGGGATGTTGTTGTTGTGGTTTGAATGCATGTATATGTTGTTTGTGGTTCATTTAAGTTGGGTCAAGTGATTCCACTGTTATTAGCCCTTGGTATATAAGTTTAGACACCTAAGTTGTGGTTTTAAAAAGAAAATGCATCATTTTGGGTTTAGGTGTCTAAATTTTCTTCAGTATGGTGTTTGGAGGTAAAACTGGTGCCAATAGCTAAATATCTCTAAGAGCTACATGTAAATACTTGAATCACTCAAATTGGACGTCGGACAACAAAACACCATGCTTCGAAAGTTTGCATGAAATGTTGTCATGACAACAATTATGCACTATGGTGCATTGACAGTTGCACCGTGGTGTAAGGGATAGAAAGGGACGTTTCCCTTTGTGCAATCTGCCGCAGTGCAGGCTTCTGTGTGATTTTTCTATAAAGTTTTTCTAAAATTGTTTCTTTTGCATTTCTTATGTATGTTTTAGGCTCTTATGCTTCCATTATCTTATTTAATTAGTTTTAAACTACAATTTAAACTCAAATGAATTTTAAAAAGGTTTTTCTTGAGATCCCAATTTTTTAAATCTTTTTTAACCCATGCATTATGATAATTGTAAAGACCATCCAAGAGGGGGGATGAATTGGGATAAATAAATTTATAAAGAAATAATGCAAGAATTAAATAAAGTTAGGAATGATATTACCAATCAACGCTAAGAGAAGGGAAGCAAAGCTTTATACTGAGTGTTTATCTTGGTTTAACTCTAACCACTTGAACCTACATCCAGTCCTCAAAGTACTCTTGAGATTTTTCACATCTCTACCAAGATTAAGCCAGGCTCTTAGTTGCCACAATATAATTTAAACTCCTCCTTGAGTCTATAACCCTCCCTCTTACAAAATAATATCAACTCCCCTTAACCTCCTCAAACTTAAGTTCCTTCATTTTAAGTAAGTAAATTGGAGCGAATAAATGAAGTTCAATGATAAACTACTACTGTTGAAAACTCTCTCTAAGAGTAGATATAAAATCAATGAAAGTACAGAGAAAAACAAATATACTCATCAACAATAGTTAGAGAATGAATGCAGGTGGTTGGCCCAAATTCCCTTCTTATCTCCTTCCTCATAAATGCATCTAATTTATAATTGATTCTGGAGATTTATCTGTTAGACTTACATAACTTTCATTGATTACTTCAACTCGGGTCCTCATAGCTCTTTCATCTTTTAAGGCAATAGAATAGTGCTTTTTTGTAGAGCCGGTAATTTGGGCCAAGCCCGACGGGCCAGCCTGAACCCGCTCGAAAAATTTAGGCCTGAACCCGAAAAAATAATATTTTTTTATTATTCGGCCTATTCGGGCCGCCCGAATAGGCCCGAGAAAATTCGGGCCAAGCCCGATCGGGTTCAGGCTTGGCCCGAATACCCGAATAGGAAAAAAATAATTTTTTAAAAAATATATAATATAATAAATATTAATTATTTTTCAAGTTTTATATCATTTTATTTTAAAATACCATATATTTGAGTGTATTACTATAGTTATTTTAAAAAAATAAAAATATTTATATTTTCCCATTTTTATTATTTTTAATCAAATAAAATATCTCAAAATAATAATAAAATATATTTTAATATTAATTTTTATATTTTAAGACTCAATTTTTTAAAAAAAATTGAGTCATATAAACCATTTTCTTGTCCAAAAAATTATATTTTATATTTTTTAAAAAATAAGATAATTAATTTTAAATTAAAAATAATTTTAAAAAAAAATTTGGACATGTATGAATTTTCGGCTCTACTACTAAAAAAAATATAATAAATAAAATAATATTTTTAGATAATTATTTGATTATTATCCATGCCAGACTTAGTTAAAAATTAAGAATGAACTAAAGTAAATACTTTTTGTATATAGGACTTAAACAATATAAAAGATTTAAAAAAAATTCAAAAAATAGTATTTTATCCATAATTAAATAATTTTATTTTATATAATATAATGACGACTATTTTTTATATTCTTAAAATAAAAAGTACAGTTTATCCAATAGTTATTAAAAACTTTAAACTAATCAGGACAATAATTTTAAATTAATGGTTTAACCGTAGTTGAATTGAGATTAACTTGATAATAATTAAAATAATATGATTCAATTAAAATATATAAATATTTTTATATAACTATGATAAGAGAAATATTTAAATAAATATGACATTAATTTACAAGTAAAGGAAACATTCATGAATAAATTGCACATAATACAACAAAACAGTAACACTACTTAAATACTTAACTACAAAGTTAATAAGTTATTATTTTTTATTCATTTCAAGTTAAAATAATATGTTATGCTTAATAAAATTATTTAAAAATTAAAATTGATTAAAAATAAAAAAATATTTTTAAAAAGTTTCGGGTATTCGGGCCGACCCGAATAAGCCTGAAGCCCGAAGGCGTTAGGGCCGGGCTTGGCTATATGGGCTTTTTAAAAAGAGTAGAATTCTTTAAGCCCGACTTGAATAAGCCTGGCTCGCCTAAATTACCAGCTCTACTTTTTTACAGGTTTGCATGTTATTGGCGCCTTAAGGAAAGTAATGGTTATATGCATTAATTGCTTTGATAAAACTTAAAAAAGACGAATTGTGAACATTATATTTTGTTCAGGCATTTTTTAAATATAATAATAATAATAAGTTCAACCAAAAAATGAAATTCTAATAATATAGATAAAATAAAAAAATTAAGTAAATAAGGATTTAGTTTAAGTAATCTCCTATTAGCTAGGATTTTATTTCTTTTAATTAGTTAAAACAACCAAAATATATATATATATATATATAAATTAATATAAAATTTAATTCTTTGTTTAAGAGTTAATTTCCAAAAGAAATATTAATTCTTTTTTAAGAATTATATTTCAAAAAAATTAAATAAGTGACGAAAATGATGAAATTTAGTTCTTTTAAGAATTATATTCCAAAAAATCTAATAATTATAAAAAATAAAATTTAATCCTTTTTAGGATTATTTTTTAAAAAAATAATAAAAGAAAGAAGATAAATAAATATAATCTCTCTTCAAAATCAATTTTGAAAATGACAAAAAAAAAAATCTTGCTTAAATCTTTGAAAAAACTCTTTTAAATTATCTCAACACTTCAAAAATCATGAGAATCAATTTTTTGAGAGTTTAATATTTTTAAATTTCTTTTCTTAAATCTTGTTGTTTTTCATTTAAGAAAGAGATATTCTTTTTAATTCAAAATCATATTTTTTTCTCTCTTAATTTAATTTCTAAAATTAATTAACATAAAAAAACATTAAAAAGTAAAAAAATAATGGGGTGGGTGAAATGTTGATGATTCAGTGTTTCACCATATCTCTAAACGCTTTCCTTAGCACAAAGAGAAAAGCTAGAGATGGCTAAAAGGAAGCAGAAAGAGGAAGAGTAGAAGGAAGAGGCGCACGCAAGTAGGAAGAGGAAGAGCAAAACAAAGATAGCTAAGAGAGAAAGCAAGCGAGGAGAATGTACGGTTGGAGTGGTAGGAAGTCAGCGATGCAGAGTTTAACCTCTAGAATTTCATATTATTTCATCACATTTTTTTAGATTCTAATCTATTTTGGCTCAATTGTATATGTTTTTATTGTCCAAATTAGGAAAATGTGCATTTTATTTTGGGTTTGTGTTCTTGGCTTTGATTTAATATCTTTTTTAGCCTAATTTTGGTTGAAGACTTGATTAGAAGTATTTCTAGAGTTTTGTGGATGTTTCTGGAAGGTTTTTGGATGAAGAAATCAAGCACAAAGTGAATAATTTTTGTTAACTGCAAAAACAATGTAAAACTGCTAAAGTCGTGGCTTTCGTTCACAACTTTCACTACTGTTAGAAAATGCTGTGTTTTATTAAGTTGAAATTGATTGAGTAGGACATTTATATTCAGAGAGCTCGACCCAAAAGGCATTCTGCACACTTGAAGATACTTTAGGAGCTTTGTTGTGTTAGGGTTTGAGCTTTGGATGAGTTGGGTCAAAGAGTTGAAGCTTTGAAGAGATTTGAAGCTCTATTTCTTCAATTCATTTATTTCTTCTCCATTTCTCTTCTTGTAATCTTGTAATGGCTATGAATATCTTGTGTATTTGTAGCTTTTTGATGTTTATGAGTAACTAAACTCTTTGCGATAGGATTATTTTGAACACTTGTATGGATTAACATTATGTTCCTCTTCTTTTTTTTATGATTAAATATATATGTTTATTTTACTCTTTCTTTAATGCTTTTAAGTAATTGGCCACCATTTAGATGTTGCGTTCACTTAATTGATGCTTGAGAGGGCTAGGTTGAGTGTAGAACTTGAGAAAAATTTTACAAGAACTTGATATTTGCATGTTAAATGAATGGTTTTGCTAGTAAGATAGAGATATACTTACTAGTCTTGTATAGCCACATTAGAGTTGGTATTTACAATTGAGTTTTATTAATTGTAATAAAAGATTGGTAATTAATTTAACTAAACACTTGTTCTTGACTTTAGAGGCTTGTCCAAATATTTTTAGACTCTAGATTAGCACTTATTTTCATTAACAGCATTTATGAGAGGAGGTAATTTTGGTGTCAAGAAATGCAAGGGGATAAATAATCCTAGGTCCTAATTTGTATGTGAAGTTTGTGAATTAATTAATTTTCTTTATCTAGTGTTAATTTAATTTGTAAATCATTTTCACCTAACTATATATGGCTCAACTTGATTGAATTTACTTAAATTTTGTTTGTTTGATCATTGTTTTTGAACAAATCCTTGAGGAAACGATACTTTACTTTCATTATATTACTTGCTACAGCCCATGTACTTGTAGTAAGCAACACAAATAAAGAAGACAAAAAATGAGTCTAAGATGCTGAAATTTGGGGAATTAGAGAAGCAGAGGCGATGAGTACTCATGATGACTTTCAAAAATCCAACCTCCTTTGCCTATATAAGAACCTTTGAGTTCGACACAAGGGAGGAGGGGGGAGTGAAAGAGATTCAAGAGCTTTCTGAAAAGATCAAGGTAGAGAGAGTTGGAGGCAAGCTCTAGGGAATGATTGAGAGAAGTAGAGAGACACAGAGTTCAACGCGAAAGAATGAGTATTTTGAGATAGAAGCATCCAAACGGGACTCAGATTTAGAGTTAGAGAAAGCCAAAGGAGAACAATCAAGAAACATCTAAAGGAGTTCAAGTATAAAGAAAGAGGGGTTGAGGTGAAGTTCCTAGTCACTACAGTAGGTTCAAATTTTTTTATTCAAATCCTAATTCATCTAGTTCCTACTTTATTATGCATCTTATTATTTTAGTCAAATTGATGGCATTCAAATGGGTAGGATAATGAGAATATTATGACATATTTAATATGATACGGCTAGTACTAGAGGTTATAGCCAATGGTCCCTACTAAATATGAGAGTCTTAAGTTTCAAAACTTGGTGATATGAAATTCATCTAGTGGATAAGGCATTTGATGTTTTGTTCAAATGAGATTTAAAATTAAAAATGGTGAATTGCAAGCCTCTATTTGACTCTCAGTAAAAAAGAAAAAACCTTGTGATCTATTGTGCTTGAAACGCCATTTAATGCTCTTGTGAGTTCAATACCCCCTAAGCATGATTTGTTTGAGTTTGTCTTTGATCTTCCATGGATTCTTTTTACAATCTCTCAAAATAAGCATATTCACAGATTCGTAGTACTTTGTGTTTGCATTTATTAATTTTTTAAAATTAGTTAATGGATAATTTTTAAAAAAAAAAATAAATATAATTGCGGAACTCCGTAAAAAAAGTGGATGTGTGATCTATCATTAAAAGATGTAGGTGCAGGACCTACATTTATAAATGTTAAAAATTTAGACCATGTGTAAAAAATTTA
>NW_026555337.1:28758922-28938675 GCF_029017545.1 Prosopis cineraria | reverse complement strand
AGGTGTAAAATATGCAAAGAAATTATCATTGATAAAAAAAATTGATTGTGGACCTATAATTTAATTAATAAAATTTATTTATGTAGGATGAAAAACATTTGCCATAATAAATTTTCATTTATAAATGTTAAAAATTTTAGATAAGGTGTAAAAATTAATAAAAATTTTATATTTTTATGTTAGATAAATTTATATGGAATAACACAATTTAGATAAAAAGAATTTTCTATATATTTATTATAACACAGCGTAACAAATCAAATAATTTGGTGTGAGCATATATGGAATAAGTTTTTGTTTTATATTCTTTAAATGCATAAGGTATAAAAATCTATTATTCTATTATTTATATAAAAGTTGATTATGGTTTAAATACCTATGAAAAATATTGATGTAGTTATGTGCAAACAACCACGCAAAAATAACCCTATAGGTAGACATATAATTGGGTTAATAAGCAAATAAGACCTGAACTCTTGTTCAAAAATTGCCCTAAACTTTAAAACTCTTAAAGTATGTAAAATAAATCCTAAACTTTTAAATTCATAGCAAAATAAACTCTGACCGTTAACTTTTTAACACCATATAAGCCCATGCAGATACTGTTCAAGATTTATTTTCTATGAATTTAATCCTGATTATTACAGTACCTGCGTGGACAATAACAATGTTAAAAAGTTAACGATCAGGGTTTATTTTGCTATGAATTTAAAAGTTTAGAATTTATTTTGCATATTTTAAGAGTTTAGGGTCCAAAGTGATTTTCAAGCAATAGTTCAAGGTCCTATTTGCTCATTAACCCCATATAATTTCATCATTATTATTCCACTATTAGCATAACAAGTTACGAGCTATCATTCATGACAGATATATGCAATATATGATAATATGTAAGACCTATAACCCCCTTAATTACTCCTTCCAACCTTATACTACTGACTAAAACTATAGGCTTATCTATGGTCTGATCCATATGACCAAAGTATTTTCGAAACTCGAGATATACCCCGGCCAAAAGTATAAAGCTCAAACCTCAAACTATAGATCCTCTCTATAGATAATCTAATTAGAAGGTATCATTATCCTACATTATCCTTTATATGATTTATCATTTTATAAACTCTGCAATTTCAATTTGGCACATTATATTTTTTATTATCTTTTCTCAAATATTACAATATTAAAATCATAATTCCTTATATTATTTCTACAATTGTCAGACCCCACTCCTTCCAATATTTATTTTTTCTATCATGCTATTTTTAAAATGATTTATTGATATATTGTTTCCTCATTCCCCTCCCATTATTTCACCTACCCTCCCATTATTGTAACTTCCCATCATACTAATTTTATTTTTAATTTTAAAAATTGAGGGATCATGGCATTAGATAAATAATCTATGATAAATATAAAAATAATAATGATCTATTAACTATTATGAAAATAGTTTAATAACATTTTAAATCCAAATCGTGCTTTTGCGAAGAAAATTGTGACAAAAGACATAATCTTTACCCCAATCTAATTTATAAATTAATTTTAATTCTTAATTCTAATTTAATTGTGCAATGTATGTATATTATTTATAATTTAAATATGTTTTATAAAAATTGATTTAATTTTTAAGTTCATTCAATGGGAAAATAGTTATTGTATTTAACCCATTATTATTAATGAAAAACATCAATTACTTTAATTTAAATGTGATTTTTTTACAATAATGTAATTTTATAATTTAAGTTATATCTATTGATTTATTTATTTAAATTATTACATATCATTTCACACCTCGTGCATCACACGAGACACATATTAGTTATTTACAACAAGAATTCTATTTATTCTGAAGAGTTCGTATAGGTTTACACATATACTTTAATAGAAAAAAATTTATAAGTTAATTGAAAAAAATTAACAACATAAGATCCAAAAATAACAAAAAAAAGATCAATTATTTATAAGAAATAGTCCATTTGTTTACATGTGAGTCCATGTGAGCTTACATTTTAAGGGTTTTTTACTCATTAAGGGTAATGAAGTCATTCTAGGAGTTTGCAAAAAAATTAGGGGGAATCGCACTGCAAGCCTGAAAAAAGATAAAAATTATGTTGGAAGTCTAATAGATTCTGTTATTGCACTGCATGCCTAAGGGCCTTTGTTACAATTTTTCTTAGGAGCAAAAGTATAATTTTGCCCTTATGTAATTTAAAAACTCATATCATACACAACAAAATATCCAGTAAGGTTGCACAAAGGACAGGATAGGACTAGACTTCAGCCTAACCCAGAGTCTGGTCCTTTTCATGAAAAGGAATGGATTAGGCAACCCGTAGTTCGGTCTGGTCATGTGAAAGCTCAGAGATTAATAGGACTGGACTTGGTCCATAGGATTGGAAGACTGGTCCTATTAGTCCAATACTCACTTGGCCTTTTTTTTTCTCTATGATAAGCAATAATGCATTTCAACTTAATAAACTCAATTAAGATAATAAAAGCACTTATAATTATAATAAATCCACAATAGTTTCTAACATCAAAAAAATACTATTTCAGTTACAGTCCAAACTCTAAATGATTTAAATATATAATTTCAATAAAAACACTCAACAAAGTTCAACACTACATTACATCTATCAGGTAATTATCTCCTTAGCTTCAACAGAAAGAAACTCAATAAATCTTCAAATAATTATCTCCTTAGCGTCAGTAACACTTGAAGCATTTGTAAAAAAAAAATCATATCCACATATATAAAGTGATTAGTAAGTGTAAAAATGCAATATATAAATTAAATTAAGAGACATAAAATTGAATATATTACCTGCAACATTAACCACATCATCAGTCTCTTGAAAATTGTCAACCTCATGAAATATAGAGATAAACTCAAAGAGAGATTGCCCTGTAAGTAGCCAATTCTGGGCACAAATGAGTGCTTCAGTCACCTTAGGAGATAAAGAACTCCTATAATCATCAATAACACGTCCTCCAGTGCCAAAATTTGATTCAGAAGTAATTATAGATACTGGTATAGCCAATACATCTCGTGCTATCAAGGAAAGCACTCTGTACTTGGTAGAATTAACCTTCCACCATGTCAAGATATCGAAATCATCATCATCATCATCAATAGTGGTGTCCTCAAATGTACTAGCAGAAAGGTATCTATCCAACTCTAATTAGGTATCAACTAATGAGCTTTTTTGCTTTTGGGATGCTAACCATCTACAACCAGGGTCTTTTTTTACCTTTACTTGTATTTGAAGTATTGGTGTCAAGAGCACCAACTGTCACAGAGTATTCCTCAAACAGGCGATCCAAAGTGTCTCTTTCCTTGTTCTTCATGGACATGCAAAGGTCAGGGGTAGGAAAAAGCTTATCAAATACATGATTGATATAGGCAAGCTTGTATCGAGGATCGAGAATTACAGCAATAATCAACAAAGGGTTCAAATTATCCGCTGCCCCCCAATACTTATCATACTTACTCTTCATGCTCAAAGACATCTCCCTAAGAAGAAGGTCATCACTTTCAATATTCTCATCTAACAACTCTTGAATTAAAGCAATTTGATGGAAGCATGTATGTGCAGTAACTTTCAATGTGCTAGAAAATTACAAAGTGACATCAGCTTGTTTGTTTGGAGGGCCATTACGCTTAGGAGGAGCTTGCCTAGAGTAAGCAAAAACATCCATGTTGTTATTGGGTCTAGCACTTTGCCTATAAACATCAGCATCTATGCTAGTATCTAAATAAGAAACGTCATTCTGAGCATGACACTTTGAACCTTTGTTGAAGTAGCTAACAAAATCTTCATCTTCATCCTCTAATCTTTCAAATGCCTTTTAAAACTTCAAAGCCACATTCAACATTAAATATGTAGAATTCCATCTAGTACTGACATCAAGGCAAACAATGTTTTTTGTGTCCAACATTTCTAATTCATAAACATCTTTAAATCTTTGCAAGTGAGCAGGAGATGAACGAACATATCTAATAGCATTTCGAATGGAGTCAAAAGAATCTTTCAACTCCTTCAAACCATCATTAACAACTAGGTTAAGAATATGTGCAGAGCATCGTAGTTGAAGATAATTACCACTATAAACAAGACCCCTCCAATTCTTTAGACGCCTTTTTAAGTAGGACAATGCTATGTCATTGGAAGTTGTATTATCTATGGTTATAGTGAACACATTTTGTATGCCCCAGTCTGATAAGCACCTTTCAATTGTCTTGCCTATCATATCACCCTTATGATTCTTAACCATGCAAAAACTAAGAATCCTCTTATGCAAGTTCCAATCATTATCAATGAAATGGGCTGTCAAACATAAATAATTAAAGTTTTGAACTGATGTCCAGCAATCTGTAGTGAGACAAAGAAGATTAGTACACTTCTTCAACAAATTTTTTAATATTCTAATTTCACCAAGATACAATTGCTAGGCATCTCTAGCCACTGTTGTCCTTGAAGGGATTTGAAATCGTGGTTTTAACTCCTTCACAAACTTTTTAAAGCCTTCCTTCTCAACAAGCCTGAATGGCATCTCATCATATATGATGAACTCAACTAGAGCCCTGCAACATCAATTTTTGATTGAACATGTGAGGTACTAAGCTTCCCTCTTGCCCACTTAGTGTCACATAATTCAACATAGATTGCTTTGTCATTTGTGTAGCTTTATGTGGATTCTTAGGACACTTTGGTACATGCCTCTTCAAGGATGTTAAACCATGCTTGCCTGGATCACAAGCATAATCTAAATTATAGTACTTGCATGTAGCTCTAACTTCTCCATTTGTCTCCTCCAATGGTAACTTGGTAAAGTATTGCCACACTTTTAATACCTTTCTTGCAGAATTTTTCCTCTTTCTACTACCTTCTGTAGCTTCATTTTCGATTACAGTTGTAAGAGAAGGAGGACATTCCATAGTAGTTAGGGGTTGAGGAGGAGGAGTAGGTGTCAAGGATGGTCCAGAAAGAGTTGAACTCACATTTTCACCAGTAAAAGGAGATGATTGAGGTTGATCAATACTGGATATTTGCTCAATATCCATTACTTCACAATGATAAAATATAATTGAGACCATATAATTGATGAGTTATAACAGCACAATGATAAAAAGGAAGCAAAATGGAAAAAAAATCAGCAAGAACAGAGGTAATAAACATCAGCCCACAGACATGTTAAAATTGTATATGTTCTAAATAATATATAATTGAGGGATTGAAAATAAAATCTAGTGCTTGCTTTTATCTGTTATAGATAAAATTGCCGTGGAATCACCAGATATGCATTATTGCTCAGATCATTACTTAGATCCTTGCAAAGGAAATTACTCAGATAAAAGCACCAGATATGCATTATTTCTTTATGGTGCGTGAAGCCGTGAAATCAATGATTTGCTGATCTTAAAATTTCAAATAAAATTGCAAAGGAACATAAAGCAAACAAGTAACTAGGAACTTAGATCATTGTAAATGCATATTAAAAGGAAGATATAAAATAAAAAAAATAAAAAAGAAAATGAATTTCTGATGGTGAAACCGCTGAAACGCACCAGATCTGAGGAGTGAGGATGATGAGGAGAACAACGAAGGTAGCACCAGATTTGGTCAAGGCGAAGCTGAGAATGGAAATGGAAATTTGAGGCAAAGCTAGGCAAAGAAAGTATCTTACTTCTTCCAGTCGTGTCACGTCGAGGCGTGAAGGTAGAGAACAAGATCTGGGTCGAGTTGCAATTGTAGTTGTATCGAGGCATGGAGGGGGAGGGTGGAGGCCGTCGACTAGTCTAAGCACTGAGATCTGTATGGCTCACTGGAGGAGAGCAAGGAGGATCAAAGGTGGAGAGTAAGGGCGAGTGATGGTGCAACATCGCCGATGTAAATGATGGTGGTGGGCTCGTGGTGCACTGGAGGAGGGCTACGGCAAGGCTTCGGCGCACTAAAGAAACTAAGAATGAGAGCAAGGTTGAGTCACGCGTGAGTGGTTGAGAGTTGAGAGTTGAGACGCTGAGTGTGCTGTAGTTGTGTTACTGCTGTTGAGTAATTGAGTAACAATGTTCAAGATTTTTTTCAGTCAGAGTACATGGCGTGCAAGGCTGGACCTGGACTAAAGACTATTTTTTTAAGACTTATTAATTAATAATTTATCAATTAATTTTAATTATATTAAAATAATTATGTAGAACCAGACCAGACCACTTAGTCCAGATGCTTGGTCTTTAGTATGGTCTTACCCGAAAAATTAGTCCTATCTTTTTGGTCCTGTAAGACTAGCATTTTATAGGACTGGACAAGATCGAGTTTTCACATGTCGGACCGGACAACTACGAGGCTTTTGTATAGCCCTAATATCCATGTGTTTCTAGTTAATTAGTAAGTTTAATAAAGTATACAAGTGACACACACAATATACAATACAATATCCATAAATGTACAACATAATATTTATGCATTCTCAACTAAATATTCATGCGTGGACACACATGGATATTTTCTTAAGAATTCATGAATATTGTGTTGTGCATCTATCGACATCTATTGTGCTTGTAAATAAATATAGTCAATATTGTGTTGTATATTTATGGATGTCATGTTGTACATAATTTGAGTTTTTAAATCACATAAGGGCAAAATTATACTTTCGCTCCCAAGAAAATTTGAAACAAGGGCCCTTGGGCTTACAATACAATATCAGAATGTGTTGAGTCCAAAGTGATATTTTATGATATTTTAGGGCCTGCAGTGTGATTCTCCCAAGAAATTATGTTCCTTGAATAAGTTTTATAAGAAATTATCCCTTTATTTATTGCTATTATGACTTGTATAGTTGTACTTAACTTTCGCACTTACTAAATTTAGGTAAAACGAATGGGAAACATGTTTTTTTTTTGGAAAACAAGATATACAATAATTTTTAGATGCATTAAAAGAAATTAAATATTAAAAACTCAATTCTATTTAAAATAATTCAAAACTGAAATTGATATACTCATGCAGGATTTTAAAAATTAAATCAAATCGGTTGGTTTAATTAATCGAAAACTGGGTCCTGTTCAAGTCCAGTACAACCCCCAACACTTGCCAGTCAATGACTAAAACTAATCAATGACCGACAAAACCAGCTAGCACCAGACCAATTCTAACTTAAAAAATGGGACCAAATTCTAATAAAATATAAAATCTTTAAACATAAAATTATCATTTAGTTCTTATATTCTTCACTTATTATAATATAGTTTCTGAACTTTGACTCTTATAACTCAATTCCTATAATTTTAACTATTTAAAATATCAGTTCTTGTATTTTAAAAAATTAAATTATAAAGATTAAAACTAATTTCAAATTTTAATTTTAATAATCTTTATAAAGATTAAATGTTTTAGTAATTTAAAATATTAATCCTAAATTTTAAAATAATTTTAATTTTAAAATATAAGGACCAAAAATTTGAATAGTTAAAATTATAGGGATTAAATTGAACCGAGTTAAAGTTTATAAAGCAAGCATAATCAAGTTAAAACCATAAAAAAATTAAGTTATAACAAGTCTAAATTTAGATATTGAGTTATAACTCAATCAAAATTATAGAAATGGCCTATTTGGTTTCTGTTCTCATTTTTTATTTATAAAAATATTTTTTTAATATAATTTTTAAAATTTTTTTAAAATAAAATAAAATGAAAATCCATTTAGTTATATCAATTAAAAAACAGTTTTAAGATTAAAAAAATGAACTGATAATAATGGTTATAGGCATTTAATTATTGTAATTAATAATAGAAATTGATCAAAGTAATTATAATTTTTAATAATAAAATGTATTGTATTTTAAAAATAAAAAATAAAAAGAAAATAACTTAAAGTTTTTTTTATTTTTTTATTTTTAAAAATAAAAAATGAAAACAGTTTTAAAAACAACTAAATGAAAAGTACCTATTCAAATAAATTTTTAAATTTTTATATTTTTAAAAATTATTTTTAAAAATAGAAAATAAAATTTTTAAAAATAGAAAATAAACATACACCCTAAATTATTAATTTTCTCATTTTTAAAACTCTTGACTAGTAGTTGCCATGTTTTGCAACTACAACCAAATGCAATACTATGCATAATAAAATGTCCTCAGTCGTCTACACTCTGCATCGTTCCTTTTAGGGTTCTACACACAACTCATTCTTCACTTGTCTTCGTCTCACATGTGGGATTTCTATTTCCTTCTGTTTTATTTCTATTTTCTTCTTATCTTTGATTTTTTTTTGGGTGATCTCATGTCTTTTTTTTTACAATGCAAACATATAATTCATATTTCTACCTCATAATATTAATATATATTTTATATTAAAAAATTAAGTTTTAGATTTAATCTTCTTTTAACAAGTCTTTGAGAACCATCCAATGTATATATTTTACTTAGAATCATATTATTTTAATATATAAAATTAAATTCATTAATTAACAATTAGCCTTACCATAATTTGACTATGACTAGTAAACTGTCAATTACCCTCATTTTTAAAACCTTGCTTTTATGCATATAATATATCATAGATATCATTTTCCTTTTGATAGACATTACACTTTTAAGTAAAGAGTGTTATTTTGTCATCATTATTATCATTATTATTATTTAAAGAGTAAAAAGGATTTACAATATATAATTACGCTTTCCGTTTTATTATATTATATATGGCAAATCTTATGAGTTACTTTCAGTCATTTCAATGGTCACAGATCTTAAATTAAACTTTTTCTCAAAAGGCTAGCTGGTAAAAAAATAAAAAATCTTAAAAGGCTACTCCAAAAATACATTCTTTCTATTCATATCTGATAATTGATAAAGATTACAAAAAAAGTAAAATGAAATAAACAGCACATAGCAGCATTTAATTATTATTTTAATTATAAAAGCTTAAACCCTCGAATCCAAGACGCACCAATATTATCTCACATTAATATATAATTAACCGAAAAGTAGCATATGGCTGCTCTTCTCTTCACTATACCAAATTACCAACCAGCTTCAGTGCTTATCTACGAATTCTTTCACCTTTGCGATTAGATCTCGGGTTTGTCGACCCGTATTTGGGTCCGAATCCACCGCAACTTTGTTCAAGTAAAAGCTATGGGTCATGCCCGAACTCACAAATAGCTCCACTTCTTTGTTGGCCTTCTTCATGGCGTCATAATACTCCATCTCTGTGTCTACTATCAAGTCCATCTCCGCCACGCACAGCAGAATCGGCGGCAGTTTCAGCCCCTCCATCGGCGGCGCACCTTCGCCCATCGGGCAGGTTATCGGGTGGTCCTTGTTGCTACCCGCCGGCAACGCCAAGCTCAAGAACTTGTCTAACATGTCCACGGTTAAGAACGGTGTTTGAGGCTTCTCTAGCTCTGACCTGCTCCTCTTCGACCGGACAAAACCCGGGTGGATCGGCACCCCGCCGGCCAACCTCACCGGGCTTAGCTCTAAATTCCCAGCTCTCGCAGCCACCTCGTGGACAACATTGCCGCCAGAGCTGTCTCCGATGAGGAAGACACGGTTGAAGTCGGCATGTTTAGAGAGCCATGGATCATGGGAGTCGCCTTTAGCGACGGATTGAAGCCATAGAAGCGACGATAACCCGTCGTCCATGGCGGCAGGAAGACGGTGCTCCGGGGCTCGCCGGAGATAAGGGGAGACACAGATGACTCGGGCCGACCGGGCGAACTGGGTGTACGCATGGTAGTACATGAACCAGTCGGCTTCGCTTATGCAGAACCCACCGCCGTGGAAGTGGAGGAGCACCGGGAGCTTGCCGGTGTCTGCGGCAGCTGATGTCTCTGGAAGATAAAGCCTTACGCGGCGGCCTGACTTGCCATCGATGATGACGTCACGGGTCGCGACGCCGTCAACGAATTGCTCATGAGCAGGAACCGCTTCAGCCATGAACTTGTATTCGGGTGGACCGGTCCATATCCGGTCCACTGAACCGTCATCATATAGCCTGAGCCAACCGGACACTTCGTCCACGAGCTTCTTCTCCTGAACCATGATGATGATGATTTTGGATTCAAAGCTTAGAGAAAAGAGAAAGAGAATGATATAAGGATCAGTGTATTACAAGCAAAGAAATAAGCGTTTGTTGTCATTTTTATAGTGGAAAATCTGTGTGGTGTTCGAGTATGAACAAAATAGAAATGAAGCTTCAGCTTATTAAAAAAAAAAACAAAGAAATGAAAAAATGAAGCTTCAAAGAAATTTACTGTGTTCCAGGTCAAACAAATAAAAAAAGGAAAAAAGAAATTCATCACTATGGAAAGCAAGCAAGAGAATGATATAAGGATCAGCGTATTACAAGCAAAGAAATAAGCGTTGTTTGTTGTTTGTTTGTTTTTTTTTCTTTTTTTTTTTTCCTGTGGAAAATCTGTGTGGTGTGTGAGTATGAACAAAATATAAATGAAGCTTCAGCTTATCCACAAAAAAAAAAAAAAAGCAAAAAACAAGAAGAAGAAGAAATGATGCTTTGAAGAAATTCACTTGAAAAGATGACAGTTATGTCTTAAAATACTGAATTAATATTAGTTAAATTTTTGACAAATTTGTTTAAAAAATAAGTTGAAAATATCAATCTAAATTATTATAAATCTATAAGTTTTAATTTTAAATAAATATTTAAATATTAAATGTAATTTATAAATTGTAACAAAAATTTCTATTTGTATAAATGTCTAAGTTGATATTTATAACTCATTTTGTAAAAAATTTTATTAAAAATATAATCATTATTAATTTATTTATTTAAAACTTAACTGTCATTCGTCCAATACATTGTGCACCAGGTTGGGGGTGGAGAAAATAAATTTACTGTGAAAACCATGTATGATGCATCCACATCTATCTATAAAATGTTTAGGGGAAAATAACATATAAGGATGTTTTAAAAAAATTATTCATAGATAGAGCTAACAACAAGTCATCATTTAAAAAAAAACACAAGTCACTATTATCATTTTAATAATAAATAATTTTGTAATGATTTTTATTTGTGAATAATTTTTTTAAAAAGTTCTTGAATGTGATTCTTGCAATATTTTAATCGATGTAGCTTATATAAATTAGATAGTAAAAATTAAACTTTATGTGAAGCTATCAATTTCATTTCAAAAATATCAATAATACCAACAAAAAAAAAAACAATAGAGGGAAGTGATTAACCAGGTCACCAAAAAGAGAAATTATTGCATGGACCAAATGCACTATATCATTCATGGAGGATCGACCAACTCGAACTCATTTTTCAAGGCTTAGCAGGGCTTGCCTTTAATGCCAAAATTTCTTTAGAAATTGCTAATTTTTTAATCTCCTTAATAAAAATAAACTTAAAAAAGTGACCATCCAGCCCGGCTTATGTTCGTGGTTTTATCTATGGCTTGCCCAATAAAAAGATACCATGTCAAATTTTTTATAAATATAATTAAATTAATTTTGTCATTCATGATAATAGATAAAGAAAAATTAAGGAATTAAATAGGAACTCTGTTTTAAAAATAAAATAATTAAAGATAAAGATACACAAGATTTTATTTGTTTAAATTGATGAAATATAATATATTTATTTGGACAAATCATGGATGACATAGTGTATCTAATCCAAGCAAGAATTTCTCTACCTAATTAAGATTCCTAATCTTCTATTTCAAGACCAGAAAAACATTTATTATATATACCATATATATATATATATATATATAACAAATAAGGATAGTAGTCCTACACAATATTGCTAATTCTTGAAAAAAAAACTCAATAACTATTAATTAACCTTTAACTTTATAGGAAGACGTGTCTTAAAATTGTCTTTAATTTCAACGGCAAGGCTTATATACTTAACTTTATATACTTAATATACTTATATTCAATCAAATCATGACATGTGGATCTTTATGTATTAATTTAATTAATAACAAAAATTTATTATAGAATAAATAATATGTAAAAAATCCGCATGTCTTAATTTAATTAGATACAAGTATTTTAAGTATATAAGGTTAAGTGTATAAATTTTTTCCTAATTTCAATTAACCTTTATTTTAATTTGATTGAAAAGATTGAATATCTTGAAAAATCTTGGAGCGTAATTGCTATTTATGTGTAAAATTAATAATTAAAATGGAATAATGATATTGTATGTGAAAAATTAACATTGAAATAGCTATTTAACTGAACTTGACAAATTATTGGATATTAAAATTTATAAAATTATCTCCATACCCAACTTATCTAAATTTTTTACCAAAAAAATTATAAAATCTAAACTGGATATGGAAATTTAAGGAAAAATGATAATAAAATCTCTCCGAATTATATAAATGATAATTTAGTCCCTCAAAATGTTATAATACTAATGAAGTCCTTAGGAATCTCTTTCTCAATAACTTTTTTTTAGAGAAAAGACTATTTTATTTCTATTGATAAATTATGATTTCTTGTTTAATTCTTGTGATTCTTTGAAGAAAAATTGTAATTCTTTAAAAAAAATTGTGAATGGAGTTTTCTATTTTCAGAATTTTTTTAATAATAAAAATTACACTTGATAAATTATAATTTTTTATTTAACTCTTACAATTCACAGAATAAAAATTATTATTCTTTAAACAAAAATTATGATTGGGGCTTGTTTTCAATAAAAGAAATTATACTTGACAAATTGTGATTTTTGTTCAACTCTTGCTATTTACAAATAAAAAAAGTTTTGATTCTTAAATAAAAGTTGCGAATGAGTCTTTTCTTAAATAAGGGTAAAATAGTCTATTTTTAAAAATTTATTGACAAAGAGATTTTTAGAAATTTCATTGGTATTATGGCATTATGAGCAGTCAAATTTTATTTATATAATTCACAAAGATTTTATTATAATTTTTTTCTAAATTTAAATATAGAGAATTGCGTCAGGGACTGTCTGAGAATTCTCAAGAACGGTGCCATAAAATGCACGTTTGTTAATTAAACTATATATGCCGGTGGAGATTGTGGTCTGGATTGTATGTGTAAATAGAAAGACAAGTCCATTAAGGTAATGGACAAAAATGGAGGAACCAAGGTCCGCTGAATTGAATTACTTTATTTTGAATTGTATTAAAAATAATCAATTTTATTGCACATGTGGTCCCGTTTTGCATCAATATGCCATGCGAGAACGAAGAAAAATAAATGTATACATGTCTGATACGCATGATACACGTAGGTCATGTACTTCACAATAAGTATCAGAAATTTTAATATTTATATTATCATTATTTTCAACAAAAATATAACTTAAATTTTTTTTAAAAAAATAATATTTTGATTGAATATTGTAAATATCTTTATATTACTTTAGAAATACTATTCAAAACTCAAGATGCTCACACTTAGCAAAATTTTGAAATGTGAATTATTTATTCTTGTACTCGTATTTTAAATTTTTAAAAACTGTTATATATCATACTGTATAACTTTCCATATACATACTTTTTCTATGTTTTTCTTAAAACAAATGACTTGTATTTAATTATATATATATATATATATATATATGTATGTATGTATGTATGTATAGTATTTAATTGCCAAAAACGTGTCGGGGTATATAAAAATAATTTGAAAGGCAGCTGAGAATTTTTATTTGAGGAAGGAAAAGGCTGTAACAGGGGCCAAGCCAACCACCACAAAATTGGACTCATTTTAATTTGTGGGGAAGCAAAAGATGTAAAGAGAAATAGGGCAAGTCAACCTTTTGTGGATTCCTCTGAAAATCTTGGCAAGTTACTAAGCATTTGCTACTTACAATGAAATCCAAGAACTGAGGAACCTAACTGTTGAATGGTTTGTTTGCATTGCGGCAATAGGGATGTGTTCTTAGAATCTGGCTGAAATGGCCCTATCGTTATTGTTTTCTCTTCTAAATCATTGGCTTCATGTATTGGGGAATCTGGCATTTTCTTTGCCTTTGTTCTCTTGCCCTTGTTATCCTTTCTTTTGTTTCTCTTTCTGGTATTTATTGATTTTTTTTCTTGACTTTGTGTTGTTGTTTTCACTACTAAAAAACAAAAAAAAAAATTACGAGAACATCTATTTTTGCCTAATGAGACTGCTTCAAAAGCATTCTTCTATTCGGGAGTAATTTTCAAGCACTTTTGTATAGATAATGTATATGAAAGTGCTTTTATAAAAAGTGCCTCTGTAAATTTTAGCCTACAGGAACACTGTCCATAAAGGCTCTCACATAAGTTTTGAAATTTTTTTTTTTTAAAAAAAAACACCTACAGTTATATTGGAGAGCTCTTTAGAAAAGTGCTCTCATGTGTGCCTCGTATAAAAACACTATCGTTAAAAGTTTGTTTGAATCTTTTCTTTGATTTTTGATACCACAACAAATTTGAGGAAGTAAAAGGTGGGAGGAAGGACATGGGAGCTTACTTCACTCCTATCAATTATTTTTTCTTCTACTCTTCACCTACATCCGACTTTTCTACTCTAAGATCTCAATTTTAAATTGTTACAAATTAACTTGAACAGTTCATAATATAATAAAAAATTAATTGATATTTTATAAAATATTTTTAACACTTATGAACTATTCAAGTCAAATTTAAATTATTTAAATTTATTTTTGATATATTATTTAATATTATATGATATATCTAAACTTAACTGCCTTAAAAAAAAAGTATTAATTACACATAAAACTATAAGGGGTATTTTTGAAAACAAGTATGAATTCTATACATATAAATTTATATTAGGAGTTAGATTTTAGTGACAAAAGAAAGGTGAAAATTAGTACTACTTGTAATTAGGGACGAGAAAAGTACAAGAAAAATTTTAAATGAGCTGAGTATGAGGTCTCGTTAGTGCCAAAATGTGTTACCGAAGTCCAAAAGCGTTTACAAGTTACAAAGATACAAATAGAGCACTCATTAACCAAGTTTTCATATTGGCAATGAGATTTGAAGCAAATCTCCACCAATTAGACCCTTTTTTGTTGGCTGTCTGCTGTAATTTCCTGCGTATCTATTTGGATCCTTTCATAATTGGAACATGCATGATCGTTTTTTAATTTTTTTAGGAGGTTGTTAAATGTTAGGAAAACTATTAAATGTTGGAATAATTTATTTTTAAATATTTATATTTAATATGGATAAAGTTAAAAGCTTGTTAAATTTTTAAACATAATTAATAAGATTTAAGATTTTTTTTTTCTTTCGAGTAAAACATGCTCAAAATGACTACATATAAATAAGATTAGAAGGAATATGTTAAGAAATTTCAACCTTCTATATATATATATTTTTTTTTTGAAATTGAACTCTTAAAATCTTCTCTCCTCTCTATTTTCTTAGGACAAATTGGCCCAATGGTGAAAAAAAAAAAATTTGTACCTAAAAAATATGAATCAAATTTTTAAAAATTTAAGAGTATAGCTGGTTTACATTGATACATAAAAAGTTTGTCATTAATATATAATAGATTTATCATTGATATGTAAGGAGTTATCATTGAAAATTTGAAAATTTACAAGGAGTTTATTATTGATATATAACAGTATATTATTGACAAATATAATAAATCAATCATAACACAAAATATAATAAATATTGAGCTGTTTGTTTAGTTTGGTCCTATAATATGGCATATATATGCAAAAGCTCCATTTTCTTATATTATAAGTAAGAGTTAATATCTGATGCATTACATGGGTGTAAAATATAGTTAATACATATAATTAGGGATGAGAAAAATATAACAAAAAATTTAACTGCGATGAATCTGAGGGCTCACTAGTGCCATAATTTATCACCCAATTCAAAACGCACTTACTAATTATCAAAATAGAATTAATTTCAGTACTCATCATACAAATGAGTACTAAAAACTCATCGTCTCTGAACTTTTCAGATCTAATATGAATGACCCAGATTTACAACTTTTCACTTTTTTTAAAATTATTTTAGTGGATATAGAATGTGAAATAAAGACAATCTCTTAACTATTAATTTTCCCAAAAAAATATATATAAAAAGCACCTATTGAAAAATGTAAATCTAGACCATGAAAATTAAATACAAATAGTTTGAGGTGATAAGCTCTCAATGCTCATATATATGATGATCATTGAAAATTAAATCTCTCGTGTTGCCTTCTCTCCTCTCTACCTTCATCAAACTACAGTGATATTATTCCGATCTATTATCTCTTTAATTTAAGGTTTTATTTGCCAAAATTTTTATAAGCCCAATTCACTAGCAACATTTTCAAATGTCACTGGATTTTATGTTAAAAATATGAATATTATGTTGTTAATGTAAAATATGTATTTGTAAAATTTTAAAACATTTATAATTTTATTTTAAAAAAGTCGAATGGATTACTTGTTGACACTAAAAATGATAAGTAGTTATGGACATATACTTGTCAAGGTTAGAATTTATAGTTGACAATAGCATGAAAAACTTATATAAGATATTTTAAAGATATAACAAACGGATATTTACTTGTTAATAAGTGAACACTTGCTTGTTAATATTTGAACAATTGTTTAATTAATAACTTTCTGGTCAACTCAATATGGAGTATGAAATATATGGACTTGTTAAAATTCGAACATGTACTTGTTAATTACATGCATTTTGTTGTCAAACTTTAAAAATCTAGTTTTCATTGAAAAACAAATTATCAAGTAAATATTCAGATATTGACAAATAAGTTTTCATGTTTTAACAAACAAATATCTGATTATTATATCATTTGAAATACCATAAACAATATATGATATTATCAACTGCAAATTTTGACATTGGCAAGTATATATCCAAAATTGCATATCATCTCCAGCGTTGACTTGTAATCCATTTAATTTTTTTAAAACCAAATTATGAACATTTTATAAATTTACAACTTCACATCTTACATAACAAAACAATATTCATTTTTTACAACACAAAATCCAACTATTTTCGAGAGGGAATTTCAACATTCTCAAAAGGGTATCTCCAAAAAAAAAATCAGGGAGATTTTTGACTTTTTACCTCAAAACATAATTGCACTTGGATCTTGTGAACTTGCAGAGAAATTTCAGGTTTTTCTTTTTTGACCTTCTTTGTAATTTTCTTCCTTTCAAGGGCCCTAGATGAGATTTTCCTCATTTTTACTTTTTATTTATTTATATTATAATATAATTATTTATTCTATACCCAAAATGCTAAAAAAAAGTGATCCTTTTTGGTGATATCACTTTTAAAATGCAGTCCAAACTTTTTGACACAACAATATCCATATGCTGCCCAGTTGCCACTACCTATCGGTTGAGCACCTCGCATTAAAATTTAAAAGTGATGATCTGACGTGGAAATTGGCTTATCCATGGATTCTTTTTTTTTTTTGGATAGAGTCATCCATCAACTTTTAAATTAAAAATTTAAAAAAATTTAAAATTTTCTCTCAATAGTTTAATTTTAGTTGTTAAACTTTAATGCAATTCAATCTCTATGATTTTAACTACATAAAATATTAGTCTTCAGCTTTCAAGAAATAATTTATAAAAATTAATCTGCATATTCTTATAATTTCTTCTTGTCACACCCCAATACTAAAGATATAACCACATAAAATATGAGATAAACTTATATTCTATAAACCTTAATTAACAAAAAAAAATTAATTCAAAATAATGATTTATTATTTATGTCTAACTTTAAAATTCATAAGGTCTTACCATTCTATATAAATTTTGGCAAAATCTTTCCTATAATTAAGACCTAGAGCCGGTAATTCGGACAGTCTTACCAGGCTTATTTAGATTGGGTTTAAAGAATTCTACTCTTTTTAAAAAGCTCATATAGCTAAGCCTAACCCTAACGTCTTCGGGCTTATTCGGGCCGACCTAAATATCCAAAATTTTTTTAAAAATATTTTTCCTTTATTTTTTAATCAATTTTAATTTTTAAATAATTTTATTAAGCATAAAATATTATTTTAACATGAAAGGAATAAAAATAATAATAATTTATTAACTTTATAGTTAAGTACTTAAGTAGCTTTGTTACTATTTTATTATATTATATGCAATTTATTTATAAATATTTACTTTACTTGTAAATTAATATCTTATTTGTTTAAATATTACCCTTATCATGGTTATATAAAAATATTTATATTTTTAATTGAATTATATTATTTTAATTATGATCAAGTTAATCTCAATTCAACAACGGTTAACCACTAATTTAAAATTATTACCCTAATTAGCTCAAAGTTTTTAATAATTATTGGATAAACTGTATTTTTTATTTTTAAGAATATGAGAGAAATAGCCATCATTATATTATATAAAACAAAATCATTTAATTATGGGTAAAACATTATTTTTTAAAATTTTTTTCTTTAACCTTTTATATTGTTTAAGCCATATATACGAAGGGTATTTACTTTAGTTTATTCTTAATTTTTAAAAAAGTCTGACATGGATAATAATTAAATAATTATTTTAAAATATTATTTTATTCATTATGTTTGTTTAGTAGTAGAGCCCAGAATTCGTACATGTCCAAATTTTATTTTTAAAATTATTTTAATTTAAAATTAATTATTTTATTTTATAAAAATATAAAATATAATTTTTTGGACAAGAAAATGGTGTATATGACTCAACTTTTTAAAAAAAATTGAGTCTTAAAATATAAAATCCAATATTAAAATATATTTTAATTATTATTTTGAGATATTTTATTTATTAAAAATAATAAAAATAAGAAAATATAAATATTTTTATTTTTTTAAAATAACTATAGTAATACACTCAAATATATAGTATTTTAGAATAAAATGATATAAAACTTTAAAAATGATTAATATTTATTATATTATATATATTTTTAAATTATTTGGGTATTCGGGCCAAGCCCGAACCCGATCAGGCTTGGCCCAAATTTTCTCGGGCTTGTTCGGGCCGCCTGAATAGACCCGAATAATAAAAAATTATTTTTTTAGGCTCGGGCCTAAATTTTTTGGACGGGTTCAGATTAGTCCATTGGGTTTGGCCCAAATTATTGGCTCTATTAAGACCTCTAAAAATTTTTACAATAAAAAAGACCTGTCAATTAAACCAGAAAGGAGTTTAACTCCACATCAGCAGATTTTACAACAATAAAATAAAATTACGACCTAACTAAGGTATATGTGGAGCACTAAATCTATAATGTTAATATAATACATAATTACATCAAAATGAACAGTCAAAAGTGCTTCCACTATTCAAAAAGTAACACTACCCCTTAATGTTCAATAGGAGGTGCATGGTCAACAGTAATATTTAAAATCAAATAAAGTTTTTGGTGAATAGCATTTCAATTAAAATTTAAGAGTAAATATAATTAACAATAATAATTAAAAAGCTTAAATTGAATAAAAAAATCAATGAGATCTCAAATGTCATAGGCCACCTAATTCTATATAAATATATAATTCATACGTGTAAATATTCATTGGAAATCACTCCTTTCAAAATATAATATTCAACTATCAAATTTTATTTTTAATTTTTTTCATGCATGAATCACTGTATTAACAATTGTCATATAATTATAAATTTAAACAATAGAGATGTTTATAATAAATAATCAGTTAATAATGTATCAAATCTAAATATTCCTTCACAATAGCGTAATTCTTCATGAATATAAAGCAAATTCCGTAATAAACTAATTAATATAAAAGTGAGGTAAGTAAAAAGAATTATATAAATCATAAAAAATAGAATTGACAAGAATATTTATGCAATATATAAAGGAATAATATAAAAATTTAAATAAAGCAATTTTATAAATACTTTGTAAAAATTATTTGAGACACTATCCACTTACTTGAGAGTTTTTCAATCATTCTAATGTTTGCTTTGCATTAACTTCGACCTTAATTTCAAGGGTACATTACTTTTTTTTAATAAGTCAATCAAAATTCTAAAATCACTTATTTATTCTTTTCTTACTATAAAAAAATGTGTTTAATATGCTAACCATCAACAATCAACAAGGTTCTTTTCATCTTAATAAGTTCTTTACCTCCTTTAATTTCACATGTCAATTAATTTCCTCAAACAATTAGTAACATTTAAACTAATTCCAAACAACATCACAACTATACATACATAGCCAACAATTTTTTTTTAAAAAAATTCTAACTTAACAATAACCTACCAAGAGCAAAAGAAAAACCTTCCCATCTCATTTGGGCCTTCCTCAATACTTAATAAAATGTCACAAACTACCAAATCTCTTTTGCTTTAATTCCCTTTCCACAAGTTCTTTTATATAACAATAATTTGAACAATTCAAACTTCCAAACAAACTACCAAGATAATGGGACATGAGCAAAGGGTATAGTGGAGCAAAAGAAAGGTGTCATTCAAGGGTTATCAAGTCAGCATTTTCAGATATGTATATAACATGCAAGAGCAAAATCCCCATAAGCGAGCGATTGGTTCATGAATTTCAAATTCCAAAAAAAATTGTCATTGTTATAGGAAATTACATAACAAACCATACATCTAAGGAGAAAGAAAAGAGAGGATGAGAAATAGGAAGTTCAATGCCATGTTCGCATAATAAAATTTTAAAGGGGAAGACAGAATTATGCATTTGCCAAGAGAAATTACAAGTGAAGAACCAATTTCATATTAATCTCCAATTGACAATAACCCAAAACAACGACATAAAAATTACTTTATGGAAATATTCACTTCACCTTTAAGTTTCAATTTACTCAAATCCTACTCTAAACAGAGCCACAAGCGACAGCAAGGCTAGGAAGAGAAATCACAATTACAGCCTAGATACACTCTCACAGAATCAGCATGAAAGAGAACTCAAAAATCCTTACCTCAAGTTAGCAATATCAGAAGCAAGATGAGTTGCTTGAGAAAAAAATGGAGAAGGAAGAAAAGCATGTCCAACAGCCCACCACATAGAAAGCACAAAGACGAACATGAGAAACAGAGCCAAGAAAAGATTGATGGAAGTGTAGGGAACCACGAACTCGAGAATCAAACGTCAACAGTGACAAACCCACAGCAAAAACTGATCGGTGACTAACTGAACAGCAGGGGAAGGAGAATGAAAAAAGACAGAGAATAACAGGGGACTTGAATTCAAAGCTTCTCTCTCGATCTCCAGTTGATTCAACCAAATAGGGAAGAAGAGAGATGGGGAAGTTGGTGACTGGAAGCATAGTAGCAATAGACCACAAGAAAAAAAAAAAAAAAAATCGAAGAGAAATGAAGGATCCAGAATTTTTCTCCTGGTGCATGTGTTTGACCGAGAGAGAAGAATTCACCGCCGTGGAAGTGGAGGAGCACCGGGAGCTTGCCGGTGTCTCCTGCAGCTGATGGCTCTGGAAGATAAAGCCGTGCGCAGCGGCCTGACTTGTCATCGATGATGACGTCACGAGTCGCAACGCCCTCAACGAATTGCTCATGAGCAGGAACCGCTTCAGCCTTGGACTTGTATTCGGGTGGACCGGTCCATATCCGGTCCACTGAACCGTCATCATAAAGTCTGAGCCAACCGGACACTTCATCCACGAGCTTCTTCTCCTGAACCATGATGATGATGATTTTGGATTGAAAGCTTAGAGAAAAGCAAGAGAATGATACAAGGATCAGCGTATTACAGGCAAGGAAATAAGCATTTGTTGTCTTTTTTATAGTGGAAAATTTGTGTGGTGTTTGAATATTAACAAAATAGAATTCAGCTTATCCAAAGAAGAAGAAGAAGAAGAAGAAGAAGAAAGAAGAAGAAGAAGAAGAAGCAGCAGCAGCAGCTTCAAAGAAATTCACCGTGAAAAATGTGTGATGCATACACATCTATAAAATAATAATCTACATAGTTTATATGAATTAGGCCGTAAAAAATTGAACTTGCTGTGAAACTATCAATTTCATTTTAAAAACATCAATAATAAAAAAAATAGAGGGGAGTGGTTAATCAAATCAGAGAAATTTTTGCATGGAATGGGCACATCATGTCATTCATGGAAGGCCACGCAGGTTGGAGCTCTTTCTTTTTTAGGATTTATTAGTATCAAGTTTGGAAACCCAGTTTTTCTAAATATTATCAATTTTTAAGCCCAAAACTTTATAAAAGTAAACTTAAATGAGAGGCTTAGTTGGTGTCCTCGGCTCCATTCATGGTCTATGGCTCCATGCATTAAAAAGATATAATGTCAAATGTTTATAAATATAATTACATTGATTTTGTTATTAATATTGACGACAGGGATAGAAAAGTCAAGATTAAATAGGTACTCTATTTCAAAAATAAAGTTATAAAAAATTATAATATACAAATTTTATTTGATTAAATTAATGTAACATATCATGTTTTTATTAAACAGATTGTAAGTGATATGGTGGCTTGATTCATGCAATAATTCCTCCACCTAATAAAGATTCTAACCTACCATTCTAAGACCAGCAAAACACTTATCATATATACCGTGTATGCAATAAAAAATAAGGAGTGTGGTCCTACACAATTTGGCCAACTCTTGGAAAAAAATCAAGGGGCAATCGCAGACAAATCCTTCGAAATGTAATAATCAGTAAGGTTTTAAGAAATTTATTTAAGATTAAATTTCTATGTGTAATTACTTTTGTACCCTTTTGTAATTTAAAAAGTTATGATTTTTCAAATCATTTTAGTCAATGATAAAACAAAACTTGCCAATACTTATAGTAAACTTGCAGATGATATAAAATTAATTGGACTTTGCTAATAAAATATTATAATTTTTTAAATCGTTTTAATTATTAGAAGAACCAAACTTGTAAAATACTTATACCAAACTTATGAACCATATGAAATTAGTTGAACAATATTGAATAAAGAAAATTGCTAATAGAATTTTTGATTTCTTAAATCATTATACCAAACTTGTAAATTGCATAAAATAAATTGCCTATTGGTACTAAAGTAATTTTACATATAAATTTAATTTCAAAAAAATTTTTTGGGATCTAACTATCATTATCACATTTTATAAGATTAAATTATTATTTTTCTATTTAAAAGGGATTTATCTATCGTTCAACCCAAAAATCAAATTTTATTAATTAACCTTTAACTTTATAGGAAGACATAATTTAACTTTCACTTTAATTTCAATTAATCTTTATCTTAACTTGATTGAAAAGGTTGTCTATCTTGAAAAATCTTGGGGCTTAATTACTATTTATATGTGAAATTTAATTTGATAAGTTAAATAGAATAAGGTATAGAATAACGATATTGTATATGCGAAAAATGATATTGAAATAGTTATTTAATTGAACTTGATAAATTATCAGGACATTAAAATTAATAAAAATATCATTGTCAATACACTCAACTCACCTGAACCTCTTTCACCCAAAAAAAAAAAATTTATAAAATCTAAACCGTGTATAAAAATTTAAATTTAGAGAATTGCATGAGGAAGTGTCTGGAATTCTCAAGTACGGTGCGTCGGTGCCATAAAAATATATGTACTTTTGCCAGTTACTCCGTGTCCTTGTGGTTTACTCCATTGTCCCAAAACTGCAAGACACGAGTTCGAACTGGCATATATATATATATATATATATATCTTTTATTAATTAAATCATGCTTGTGGAAATTGTGGTCCGTATTGTAAATGTAAATAGAAGTCAAAGTCAATTAAAATAATAGAAAGGAATAGAAGAAACAAGTCAAGGTCCACTGAATTTAATTACTTTATTTTTAAGAGTTAAAGTGCAAAAATATCCGGTCAGTGATCAGCCAGAAACATTATTAAGACACGCGAGACACACAATACTGTTATAATAATTAAGATTAATTTAATCTCTTATACTCCTTCTGTTTAAAATGTAATTTTCTAAGTAGTTAGATGGTAAAAAATGTAAGGTTAAAAATTTTTTGATATGTAATCATTGCCTTTTTTTAAAAAAAGTACCCTTATTGATGAATAACTTTATATTTATTGTAGAGTGTTTAATAAGGGTAAATATGAAAAGATAAGGTTAGTTTGAAAGTAGGTAACTATTTTATTGGGAGTGAGATTATGTTAAAAATAACTTATATTTTTAAATGGAGGGAGTGTAAGATTGTCATAACACAATGGTTTAAAAATTAGTTTTAAAAGATTGAAATCCCAAGAAACTCTTTTTGCAAAGATGTTTAAGTTCAAACTATAATGTATAATAAGTTAAACAAAATAGCAAAAGTATAGAAATCAATTACAATCCTCAAAAACATCAAATGGAGCAATTTGGAAATTCTTTGTAAATATGCCGTTTGCTGTGGTGCGTCTGTCGTCCGCCACGGAGGATGGCATGGAGTGATCAGATTTTTCGTTATGTAATGCGCCACCACGTACCTCTACTATCATGATAGCAAACAGTTGTTATGATAGCACTCTGAGACTAAACTTTCAAAGCAAGTTGTTTTGCCATCTAACATTCAATTCGAGCAATTTAAATATCCACACATAACTTTTGAGCCACCTAACTATTGGCACTAGTTTTACAACCAAGCACTTAACCATTCAAAAGTTGGACAACCAAACATAAAATTGACCATTTTTAATTCAAAACCATAACAAGGGTATCCAAATTCCCTAACCTAGTATACCAATGACCTTGAAACCACTTAAACTAAGTTAAACAAACCACAAACAACCTGATTAAAAAATCATACAACCACAATAGCATTCCAAATACAAATTAGCCAGTCAAAACTCCATTTTCATAATAAATCAAAAGGATAGTATTAACTACATATCTCAATCCTATTGGCCATTCTAACACATAAATAATACAAAAACAAAACTTGCGTTGATATCTCAGCCTCTTACAACAACTTTATCACTTATACATTATTTCAAGCTGAGATATCCACATATCATACAATATATAATGCAAGTGACCCCAAAATATAACATGATCCCAAGCTGGCACAAGTTTTCATAAGATATTCATTACAAAACCACAATATAGAGAGAGAGGATTATACAATCACAAGTCTCTTAATCCTCTATAGCACCTTCCTTTTCCTTGCCCTATTGAAGCCTTCAAATGTAAAATGTAACCATAAGGTAAGATGAGGACTTAGTAACCAAATAATCTAAATAAATTACTCATATGGAAGAATAGTATGTGAGTATGTGAAGTGGCATTAAAATATGTGATTTAATTATCAATTTTACATATATACATGGTTATACAATGATGATATGCATGATTAGCACATTGCCTTATATTTTTTTTATTTCCTTTGACTAAATTCATGGGCTGACAATTTAATAGAACTAAGTTCATGTGACTGGACTGTCTCAAGCTCACCACTCATGGGAGGTAGCCCCAACTAAAAGCGCCTTCTTGATTAGGGACTATAGATTCCTCCTTTACTCAAATACCTGGGGTGTTGTATACCCAATCTATCTCAAATAGTATTGAGACTTTTAAATAAGAATAGGAGTATGCATCGAAGCCTCCACAATACCAGTATATTATATGAATTTCATACAATGTTTCTTAGCAACTTCAGGGTAAACTCCTACTTTCTCACGATGACCATGCTTAAACATTAGGCTCAAACATTTCCACACATAACCATACACATGTAATGTATTCTTGAACAATCATTTTCATAATGAATCATACATTTTTGAAAGTATATACACACATACATAGGATTTAGCATAAATCTTTCAAAACCCCATATACACAAACATATAAGTTCATTCCACTTTATATAAGGTTTCTAAATTTCAATCATTTTATACTAATAGTATACTAGTTCAAAATAATAATGGAGAAATTTTTACAATTTCACACAACCATCCAAACACACAAATAATAAATTTAGATAATTTTATTACCTCAATCCTTTTATCACTAAAAAGATTATTGTGGTCAAATACTAGCTCCACAATTGTCCACTAGCATAATAACGCTTGGTCAATATTTTATCTATAAGATTAAACATTTAATCATCAATTCTCACTTTAATTAACCCCTCTTTAGTCAAATTTTGGATATCCACTATACCTAAAATTCCTTTTTAACACAATTAATACTTCTATCAAACTCCATTAATTCCATTTAATACCTAACCACATAAACAACACTAATTCTTTATCCACATTGATCCAAATATCTCAAATCTCACTTAGGGTTCATCCAAAACCTAATTAAAAACTTTAAATCACTATAAAATTCATAAACCTAGGTTTAAAAGTTTGATTTAACTTTCCAAGGCCTTAACAAATCCAATGGGTTCGGTTACAATTCAAAAAATAAAATCAAAATCAAACCCAACAATACCCAAAACTGTAGAAATTTTACATAAAGGGAGACGGGGAGGTATAAAAAGTTTATCTAAAGATGAATCTTATTCAAAATGCTACCAAATCACTCCCAAGATAATGTCCTATTAGACCTTAAGCCTTCATCGTTGCCTCTCTCACGTTTCCTCTTCTCCTTTTGTTTTTCTTGCGTGCGAACAATTTGATATATTCAGATTTTTGCCCATCCACCGTGGCACATGGTGCGTCCACCACGGTGGATGGCACAGAAAGGCTTATCACATTTTAGGCCTCTTTTTATGTCTTAGTTTGCTAGAACTCTAATTTAGCCCTCTTCCAATATTGTTCAAGGACCCAAAAACCTCATTAGTCATTTATAAACATCATTAATTCATAAATTACTTATTTTGACCAATTTATCCTTCTTAAATACTTAAAATTTTAAAGTTCAATAACTCAGGATGTTATAAATCCAGTAGCCTAAAGTGAGAAAAAAGACAAAAATACTTGTAATGTTGTTAGAGTTAGTACAAAAGTGACAAAACCATTAACTTTATCCTAACATAATTAGTTTCCAGTGTTAAATGCTAATTGTGCTTGTCACATGTCAGTATTTGTTGATATGGACTAAAAAAGTGACAAAATTATCCACAAAGTTGTCAACCAAGAGCATCTAATAGCCTAAAGTGAGAAAAATGGTAAAAATACCTATAATGTTATCAAAGTAATCCATCAAATTCTTTAAATATTAATCATTTAGCTAATATATAAGTAGAAGTTGATCATTTTTCACTGATGTAGAGAAAAAATATTCCCAAGTTAATCTCTATGAAGGTTGATCAATGACGTATCCCATCAAATCTTATTTTTTCGCTAGCGTATCTTGGCCCCTCCTTCCCTCCTTCTCCACTCATTTTTTTAATCTACAAAACCTAAGATTCAACACTGTGAAATAGGTTGTACACAATTGAACTTTTAAACTAAGCACACCTTTTATATCGCCTACCTTAAGAACATTATTATAACCTTAAGTAATTTTATTCATGATAGGTTTAAAGAAATTCTCAAATGATTTTCACCACTACTATAAAGAAGCAAGTAATTTAACTTGATGTTTGGTCAAAACAAAATTTTCTCACATAATATTCATATGATGACAGATTAACCTCCATAGAGTTTCACCTAAGAATTTTTTTTTTGTCCACATTAGTGAAAAAAGGGTCAATTTTTGCTTAGGTGTTAATTAAATGATCAATATTTAAGAGATTTGATGAATTGGTGAATTTTACACCAACTTTGGCAACATTATGAATATTTTGCCATTTTTTTGATTTTAGACTATTGGAAGCTCCTGGTTGATAACTTCGTGGATATTTTTGCCTCTTTTTTAGTCCACAGCAGTAAAGATTAACACATGACAAGCATAATCAACATTTAACACCGAAAACTAATGGTGTTAGGGCAAAATTAATGGTTTGATCACTTTTGCACTAATTTTGATAATGTTATGAGTATTTTTATACTTTTTTTTTCATTTTAAACTACTAGATGTTCCTGGCTGACCACTTGGTAGATATTTTTGCACCTTAATCCTATTTTTAGTTATATCAAATATAATTTTTTTTGAAAATTTTACCCTTATCCTAGCCTTTTCCTAGAAATACTCACCCATTCACACCCCAATATGTCAACGCTGGATTTGAACCCAAGACCTCTATCTAATGAGAGATGTGGCATGCTGCTAGAACAATTAACTTTTTTTTTTTGGTGAAATAGAACCATTAACTATTGATATTATCAATTTTATTGCATATGAGATTTAATTATGAAGAAAAAAGTAAACGTATACGGTATACATGTGCGATACAATACACATATGTCATGTACTTCATAACAAGTATCACAAATTCTAATATTTATATTATGATTATTTTCAACAAAAAAGTTACTTAAAAATTTTTAAAAATGTAATATTTTGATTGAATATTTTAAATATCTTTATATACTTCAAAATAACTTATTTAAAACTTAAGATGCTCATACTTAGCAAAAAATTTGAAATATGAATTATATATTCTCGCACTCATATTTTAAATTTTTAAAAATTGTTATATGCACCGTCTTGTACTGTATAATATTCCATATACATAATTTTCTTATATCTTTTAAAATAAATGACTTATATATGAATTTAATTATATATAGGTAAATGGGCAAATTGATTTCCAAACTATAGGTCTAGAAATATATGAGATCCTAAACTTATCTTTTGTGCTATATTCTCTTTTAACTTTTGAAAACAATATAATTTGACTATTGTTGTTAGCAAAAGTTAACTTTAACCATTAGTTGAATAAAAAAGGCTAAAATACATAAAAAATTTTAAACTTTAAAATAGTTGCATATAACTCTCCTAACCTTTAAAAATTTAAAATTAACCCCCTAGCCTTTAATTTTGCTTTTCAAAACTCCTTATTGTTAATTATGTTATTTTTTATGAGGATTAAAATGTCATTCAACTAAAAACTATTATTAAACAAAAAATATTGTATAACTATTTATAATAAATTTCTTATATTTTTTGGATAGTTGAGGCATCGATAATAAAAAAAATGTTATTATCACTGTATAACATTTTAAATATTTATAATTATATTAGTTTTATCCATATTTTTTGTCATTAATGGTGCATGATTTTATTTTTTAAAAAAATAAATTTTTATTTATATTTTCATGTTAGATTAATGTAATGTACATGGCTAAAATATTTAAAATTTTAAATATTATCATGTTATATTAATTTATTTTTTAATACTAGAAAAGTATGCACAATTGATAACAAAAAAAATATGAAAAACTAACACAAAAGTAAATATTTAAAATTTTTTATGGTGATAATAACATTTTTTTTGGTTATTATCAAAGTCTTAACTATCCAAAAAATATAAAAAATTTATTTATAAATAGTTATACAATATTATATTTTTTTTCATAACATTTTTTAGTTGAATGACATTTTGTAAAACAATAAGGGGTTTTGCAAAACAAAATTAAAGGTTAGAGGGGTTAATTTTAAACTTTTAAATGTGAGGGAAGTTATATACAATTGTTTCAAAGTTTAAGAAATTTTTATACATTTTAGCCAATAAAAAATGATTTAAAAATTTATAAAAAGAAATAAAAAATTACAATAAAGGACCCATAAATTACAGATAATGACCTAAAAATTTATGAAAAAAACCCAAAAAATTGTAAATTTTTTATATTTTTTTGTCATTTGTAATCAAATAACAGTCAAAATTAATTTTTATTAATAGTAGGTATCAGATTACAACATTCTCAAAAATTAAAAAAAATATTGTATAAAAGATAAATTTAAAGTGCTAAATACTTCTCAACCTATATATATATATATATATATATAGCGTGAGTTTTATGTTTGGTTAATTACCAGAGCCGTGTCGGCGGATATAAAATTAATTTGAAAGGCGGCCGAGAATTGTTTATTTGAGGAAGGAAAAAGTCTTTAAAGCGGCCAAGCCAACCACCGCAAAATGGGATTCATCTTAATTTGTGGGGAAGCAAAAACAGCAAGTCAACCTTTTGTAGATTTCTCTGGAAATCTTGGCAGGAAACTAATGGCTTGTTTGGTTGTTGTTTTCATTTTTCATTTTCAAAAGTTGTTTTATAAAATGTTGAGAATAAATTAAAAAAAATTGTTTGATAATAGTAATCCAAAAATAGTTTTATAAATTTATGAGATGGGTGATTTTTTTTTTTTATCGAGACAAAAATATAACGTTTGCCATTAATGAAAGCAATTCTCATTTCTTGTCTCCCACTTTTTCTCTATAACTAAAAAAAATAGGAATAGAAATAGCTAAAAATTGTTTTGGGGTTTTTTTGTATTTAAAAACAAAAAATTAAAAACTTTTTTAAAACAAAAATTAAAAAATCATTAACCAAATAAGGTTTTTTGTTTTAAGAATATTAACTTGTAACCAAGTCGTTCAATGGTTTGCTTATATTGCAGTGATAGGGATGTATTCTTAGAATCGGGTTGATATGTCCCTATTTTTATTGGTTTCTCTCCTAGATCATTTACTTCATGTATTTAGAAATTTAGCTTTATTTTTCAAAATTTTTATAAGTCCAATTCACTCCCTTTTTAAACAAATTTTCAAAGATAACTAGATTTTATGTTGTAAAAATATGAATGGATATGTATTTGTAAATTTATAAAACATTTATAATTTAATTTTAAAAAAATTGACTGGACTACTAGTTGATACTAAAGATAAATTGTATGGACATGTGAATGTCATAATTGATAGTTGATAATTTTATGGATAACTCATACAAGATATTCCAAAGATATAACAGCCGAATAACTGAATACTTACTTATTAATATTTGAACATTTGATTAATTAATAACTTTATGGGCAACTCAATATGGAGTATATATGAAATATATTGATTTGTTAAAATTTGAACATACACTTGTTAATTATAGGCATTTTTTGTCAAACTTTAAAAATGTATTTTTTTCATTGAAAGAAAATTATCAAGTAAATATTTAGATATTGACAAATAAGTTTTCATGTTTAACAAGTAATATCTTGTTATTGTATCATTTGAAATATCATATACAATCTATGGTATTATCAACTGCAAATTCTAATATTGGCAAGTGAATATATATATATATATATATCCAAAGTTACTTATTAGTGTCAACTTGTAATCCATTTAATATTTTTCAAAAAAACCAAATTATAAACATTTTATAAATTTACAACTAAACATCATACATAACAAAACAATATTCATTTTTTACAGCACACAAAGTCCAACTATCTTCAAGAGGAACTTTCAGCATTTTCAAAAGGGCATCTCCAAAAAATCAGGAAGATTTTTGACTTTTTACTTCAAAACATAATTGCACTTGGATCCTGTGAACTTGCAAAGAAATTTCAATTTTTTTTTTTTACCTTCTCTGAAATTTCCTTCCTTTCAGCTTTCAAGGGTCCTATATGAGATTTTTCCTCATTTTTACTTCTTATTTATTTATATTATAATATAATTTTTTACCCAAAATGCTAAAAGCAAAAAGGTCTTATCACTTTTCTTTTCTTTTCTTTTCTTTTTTTTTTTTTGGGTAAAAGCATATCACTTTTTTCTTTGGCCAACAAAAGTGACATCACATTTAAAATGCAGTCCAAACTTTTGGACACAGCGATATATTTGCTGCCCAGTCCCAGTTGCCACGACCTACCGATTGAGCACCTTACATTAAAAGTGATTGATCTGACGTAGAAATTGCTGATCCATGGTTTGTTTCTTGATTGAATCATCCATCAACTTTTAAATTAAAAAATTAAAACAGCATAAAATAAATGATTCTTTCCCAGTAGTTTTTAATTCAATTGTTAGACTTAATTCTATAAAATATTAGTCTTCAAGTTTCAAGAAATAATTTGAAAAAATTAATCTACATATTCTTATAATTTCTTTCAAATTTAAATTAAATCCATACAATTTATTTTATTTTAATATCAAGCTCTTATAGTTGATTCATTGAATATATTAATTCCTAAATATTGCCAAAAAAACATTTTTGAAATATATAAAAATATTGATTTAATACTTTTGGTCAAAAAATAAAAAAATATGATTTAATACAATGTTTACATTTTATTAATGTTTTATAAAAATTATATATATATATATATATTATATTTCAAAAAAACAACATAGTTGTATAAATTTTGAGTTATAAAAATTATGTAATTAATTTTAAATTTATATAATATTTTAATAAAAATATACTTCATTTTTAAAAGAAAAAATGTAATAATATCAACATTTAGGTATTAAAAAATCTAACAGATCAAACTATAAGGGCTGGATAAATAAAATAAACTACAAGAACTTAATTTAAAATTGGAAAAAACTATAAGGACCTGCATTCATATTTTATCAAATAATTTTATAATTTTATTTTCTATAATGCAAAGATCAACATTTTAAATAGTTAAAATTATGTATATGGACAAATTTGCACCAAGTCAAAGTTCAAGTCCTAAATTTCAATTAAGTCAAAATTATAAAGATTAAGTTAATTTTACCAAATCATCAAAGTATTTGAAGAACAACTAATCAGTGTGGAATCCCGTTTATGGCCCGTCTGTGTGGAATACTGTTGACACTAGCTAACATGTATGTGTTCCCTTTAAGTACTTCATCTACCTTGAACGGTCCTTCCCAATTAAGCAAAAACTTACTATCTATCTGTTCTTTAGAATCAGATGGTAACACAAGTTTTTCCATACAATCTCGCTCGCTCAAAAGTGTTTTTTGTCTTATCCTCTTATTGTATGTTATTGAAACTTCTTTCTTTTGGGTGATCATATGATCGAGTACTTGTAAGCGAATTTCATCTAACTGGATTAAGTCGTTCATCATGGCTTCGTTACAATCATCAGAAGGTCTTCCTAGATTGCTTGCAATGCGTAACAAAGGGACTGTTATTTTCATAGGCAAAACGGCCTCGTGCCCATATGTTAACACATACGGGCTCGTGCTCGTAGCTTCTTTTTTAGATGTCTGATATGCCTATAGTGTCTCGGACAATCGTTTGTGCCATTCTCAAAGATTCTTTTCAATTGTTTTCTTTAGAATTTCGAGGATGATCTTGTTAGAAGCTTTGGCCTATCTATTTACCTGAGTTTAATATGGTGAGGATGCCAATAATTTCATCCTACTTTTCTCGGCGAAGGCCTTGAATTCACTTTTGGTGAACATTATCCCTTGGTCTATTGTAATCATTTAAGGAATCCCAAACCGAAATACTATTTGTTCACATACAAAGTTAATGACATCTCCCTATTCTACTTTTGCCATAAGGACAGCTTTGACCCACTTAGTGAAATAATCTATGGCCACAAAGATGAATAAGTAGCCCTTGAATGAGGCTGGATAGATTTTCTCTATTATATCCATGGTCCATCCTTAAAAAGGCTATGGTTTGATGATCGGATGTATGTTTGATGCTAGCACTTGTTGTGTTAGTTCGTGAGTCTGACATTTCTTATACCTGCTAGTGTATTCGATGCAGTCTTTTATCATCGATGGCCAATAGTATCCATGCCTACACACTAGCCATTGCATCTTTGGCCCCGATTGATGAGCCCTGCAGACTCCCTCATGCACTTGTCTTAAAACCTCTATATAATCAGCGAAGGCCAGACACTTAAGTAATAACCCATCAGGGCCTTTTCTGTATAACTCATCTCCAATTAAAATGAAATGTTGAGCGTGTATCCTTATTCTGTAAGGGTAACGTTGATTGGGATCTTGCAAATACCTCTTAAAATTATCTCTCCAATTTCGGGCTAACCCTTGTGAGACCGTATTGCATTGTACTGTCAAATCACCCTAAACAACCGAGGGATGTTCTTTTCATTCCACCACAATTACTTTTTTGGTGAGTTCAAGTGACAGCCTTAATCCGATACTATTTGACCCAGCTCATTGGCTTCCCAGTTTTGAGCTCAAGGAACGTGAATTAACATCACTATTTCAAACTCTTTTAGAATCTAACAAGCCCCAACATAATACATCACTAGAGTCGGGCTTGTGCACTTATACTCACCAGTTAACAGTTTGATGACTAATTGAGAATCCCCCTCTATGACCACATCACAGGCCTTCATTTCTTGAAGAATCTCAAGCCCTGTATACAGTGCTTCGTATTCTGCCTGGTTGTTAGTACACTCAAAATTTAATTGAAGAGATAGTATCGTTTTTTATCCCTGTAGGAGAGGTTATCATTATATTGGCCCCAGATGCCTGTTCAGTGGTAGATCCATCAAACTTAAGCACCAAGGGCCTCGGATCTATTGAGAACACATGTAGTTCCCACTCATCTTCAGGGAGCCCAGTTGAGGGATGATCAACCAGGAAGTCTGCTAACGCTTGGCCCTTTATTGATTTTTGAGACAAAAATATTAAAGAAAATTCTGCCAAGGCCAAACTCCATTTCCCTATACGGCCCGTCATGATTGGCCGATTAAGCATGTATTTAATTAAATCAAAATGAGAAACTACATACACAAATGTGTTTATTATACAATGCCTTAACTTAATACAAGCATAATATAACGCCAAACATGCTATTTCCATAGCTGAGTATCTAGTCTTTGTGGGAGTTAAACAACCACTTAAATAATAAACCACCTACTCATGTCCCCTATCAACATTTTGGGCTAACATACAATCTATGAACGTGGCGATAGAAGCCAAATACAATAAAAATGGGGTGTTCTCCCTCAGGGCTACTAAGACCAGAGATTTTGTCAAGTGTTCTTTAATCTTACCAAAGACCGCCTAATAATGCCCAGTCCAAGTGAATTCCTCAATATTTTTAAGTTTCAAGAGTTCAGAAAACTCTTTCGTCTTCCCTGCAAGGTTCGACATGAAACACCTAAGATAATTGACTTGCCCTAGGAACCTTTAAAGTTCTTTCTTGTTGCTTAACACCTTTGCCTCTAAGATAGCTTGTGCTTTGTTTCAATCTACTTTAATTCCCCTTCTGTGGATTAGGAATGCAAGGAAGTTACCTGCAATTACACTAAAAGCACACTTTAGTGGATTTAACTTAAAGCTGATCTCCTTCATTCGGAGGAAACTCGTTCTTAAATGTTTGATATGATCACATGCCTTCTTAGATTTTATCATTATATCATCTATATATACTTCTAGATGCTTCCCTATCATATCATGAAAGATGGCATTCATAGCCTGCTGATAGGTGGCCCTAATATTTTTTAGATCGAAAGGCATAACTACCCATTCAAAAGTTCCAATAGAGACTAGACACCTGAAAGCAATCTTGTAAATGTCTTCTTTTATGATAAATATTTGATTGTATCCAGAGAAGCAATCCATAAATGACAATAAAGCATTTCTGACCCCAGCATCTATTAACATGTCTGTAATAGGTATTACATACATGTCTTTAGGTGTGGCCGTGTTTATGTTTTGAAAATCGATGCAAACTCACAGTTTCCCATTCTTCTTGATTACTAGGACTATGTTTGAGAGCCATTGAGCATACTTGTAGGGCCGTATGAATTCAACCCCTAAGAGGCGTTTGATCTCCTCTTTTACTCGTAGCTCCACTTCTACTGACATTCTTCGGGTAAGCTGTTGGTGTGGTCTATAGTTTGGCTTTATAGGAAGCCTATGCACGACCAGCTGCCTAGCCAGTCCTGGCATTTCATCATAGTCCCATGCAAAGCAGTCCTTGAATTCCAGCAGTGTTAGCTTGATGGCATCCTTCTGTTCTTTATCTAGTAGCGAGATAATGAATATGATCCTCGGCTCTTCTAGGGATCTGAGGTTTACTTCTTCTAATAGATCCTAGACCTCTGGGGCTATGTCTTCAAATTTCAGATGTGCAGGGTCTAGCTCTTGTAGTTGTGTTACCTTCTGGGTCTCATCTTCATATATGACTTTGGTCCTATAGATCTCTGATCTGTAGTCTTCTAGTTTCTCTTGTATATTATGCAGCCATAGCTTTTGAATGGCTGTGGCTGCTACAGGCTTTTCTCTGTTTGTTTTAGTCATCAACCAGTTCTATAATAGGCTCACGCCTTTGTGAGGTTAAAGGCACTATAGCATCTGTTATTATTCTGCATGAAAGGATTCCTTGAACCTTTCAAAATGTAAATAAGCCTATGTTAGCGTCATAATACCTTGCATCCATAAAGTCAGTAGCTGTTATGAATGGCTTGTCTTCAATCCAGACCACCTCTGCCTCCTCTCCTTTCCACATAAGGAGCATCTGGTGTGGTGAAGAGGGCACGCATTCATTGGCATGAATCCAATCCCAACCTAAAAGGGCCTGGTATTGTGTTGTGGTGCTGATTACGAAAAAGGCTATCAGTGACAACTTGATCCCAACATCAACCTATAATTGTAGAACGCCGAGGACCTTAGACATGGTCCTAGTGAACCCTACAACTGATACCTCATTGGCATCAGATCATGCTCCTCTCGTCCTATCTTGATCATCATGCAGGCTGGCAGAATGTTTACCACCAAGCTATTATCAATGAGGACCCTAGTCATTGATCTCCCATCAAAATGTGCATTGATGTATAAAGGCTTCAGGTGCTGAGTCATCTTCACGCTAGGTTTCTCCAAGACGACCCGCTTTGGTTTTCCTTCTATTGCTTGTAAAGTGATTTGGCAAACGGGCTCTACAATCTCTTCTTTCTGTACCTGTATGCTTATAGGCTCATACTCTTCTTTTTCTCTTAGCTCCATTAGGCAATACTGATATGAGCCCGTTTGTGTCAGCCCCTAAGAGTTTTGTTTCTGTTGGCCCTGGGTATTATCAGTAGTGGACCAGAATTAAGAAGGTAGTGTTAATGAGACCACGCAGCAGAGGTTGAGCGGTATCTCTCCAATGTGAGTGATCCTATTTCTTTAATTTTTGGCCTCACTTCCTTTATCTTAATCCTCAATGGACTTCTTTCTGAACTTGCTAGCCTCCTGTTGAATGTTGGGGCTATCTTGTACCTCAATTTTTTGCTGTTTGAGGTACCTCTATGTAGCTCACTTTCATTGAAGATGTCATTTCTAGGTTCTCGTTAAGGCTTTTCATGTCTTGCCCCTCCGGGCTTATGTCCCATTTAGAGGACCTATTCTTACTAGATCGGCTTGTAGATTTTCCCAGGCAGTCCCATATTGACTTAAAGTTTCCTTAAGTCGCTTCATCCCCTGTTCCAGAGGTTCCAAGGTCTCCCATCCTTCTGCTTACCATCACTTTTCTTGGGCCGTCATTTGCCAGAGTTTATTTCCACCATGTTGACTATAGTAAATGGGAGGAATGGGTCCTTGTCTACTATCATGGATTCTTCCTTAGGGAATTTCAAAACTCCCTTGTTGATTTGGTCCTGGATGACGTTCTTGAATCCCCAGCATGCCTTGGTGTTGTGGCTCCACGAGTGATGATACTTACAGTATTCCTTCCCTCTTTGTTCTTCATTCAAAGGAATTTTATGATCCATGGGTAGGGAGATGAAGTTCTCCTTTAGGAGGAAATCAAAAATTTCCTCTGCTTTAGTAGAATTAAAAGTATACTAAACTGCGTTCGGTCTTTTGGGTAGTTCTCTGGCCTTTCTTACTAGAGTTGGGTATGTGTAGTTACCAGTATTCTTCAGTTTTGCCACCGATACGTCTAGGTCCCAAAAATACCAGACCAAAATTAGAAGTGGGAGAAAAGAAAATGTGAGAAGGCACTGAGCAATGATTGGTAGGTGCTAGGGCTTGGCCTTGTAATTAGTTTGAAAGCATTCAGAGCAAGATTTATCTTTGGATAAGCTTCCTACAACTCTCCCTCTCCCTTTATGTGAATTTTCTAAGATTTGAATGTGAGACTTGATTTCAGTTGTTCTTGAATAATGGCTAAACCCAGTGTCTTAATTAAGGTTTTAAGGAGTTAAATTGAGCCTCTAAGCTTAGATTTATGGATTATATAGTGATTTGAAGTTTTTGAGTAGGGTTTGGACAAACCGTAAGTGAAAATTGGGAGATTAAGAGTAATGTGAGTAGAGATTTGGAATTTTTTAATGTCTTCGTATGTTAAATAGAATTAATGGAGTGTATTGGAAGAATTGATTAGATTAAATTAAGGCTTTGGGTGTAATGAGTACTCAAAATTATGTTAAAAATAGGGTAATTAGCATGTAGATTAATGATTAAAAGTTTAATCTTGTACATTAATTGTTGATCAAGTATTATGGTGTTAGTGGACACATGTGGAGGCATATTTGACCATGATAACCCTTTTAGTGATAAAAGGATTGAGGTAATCAAATTGTCTAAACTCTCTATTTATGTGTTTGGATGGTTGTATGATTCTTTTAAAGCTAATACTCTTGTTTTGTAATAGTATAGTATTAATATGAAATGATTATGATTTAGAAGCCTTATGTGAAATGGAATGGAAGTTGTTTTGAATATTGTGGATTTGAAAGATTAAACCTTATATTCAGGCATAATTATTTACAAAATTTTATGGTTTTAGCAAAAACTTACTTGTTATGAATATGTGTGAAAATGATTAAGTTGTGAAAATTATATGTTATGCCTATGTCAAATCACTAAGCATATACTTGGCATGATCATTATGAGAGGGTGAGGGTTCACTCTAATATGTTGTTGGGGACATTGTTTAAAAATTCATATGGTACACTGACACTGTAGAGGCCCTGGTGCTCAATATTATATTATTTGAAAGTCTTAATATTATGTGAGATAGATTGGGCATCGACACCTCTAGCATTTAAGAGTAAGGGTAGTCTGTGGTCTATAGTGGGCAAAGGCACTCTTGGCCGAGGTTGCCTTCTACTAATGTGAGCTTAAGCTAATTCAATCATATGGATTTGGTTCTATTAAGTTGTCAGCCCAAGATTCAATCGAAATATATAAAGAGGGTATAAGGTGGTGTGTTGATCATGCATATCATTATATAACCATTTATGTGTTTGTGTAGCTTGCTATGCATTTTAAATGCCACTTCACATACACCCTATCTATTCTGACACATAAATAGTTTGATTAAACTATTTGATTATTGAGTCCTTAACTCACCTTATGGTTATATTATATAACCATTTATGTGTTTGTGTAGCTTGCTATGCATTTTAAATGCCACTTCACATATACACTATCTATTCTCACACATAAATAGTTTGATTAAACTATTTGGTTATTGAGTCCTCAACTCACCTTATGGTTATATTTTATAGGTGAAGGCTCCGATAAGGGCAAGGGGAAGGAAGATGTATAACATCTTGGATTTTAACTTTGGAAATTTCCACTAATTATAAGGGTATTTTAGTCAATATTAAGTGAATTTTTGGTTAATGATATTTTTAGAAGACTGATATAGCTAATAGATCCTTGGACAACCTTAGAAGAAAGCTCGATCAGAGTACGAGTAGGCCATGGCATGGAGAGAGGTTTAAATGTGTGACATGCAAAATTTGCATTTATCAACTCGTGAAATCAAACAGAAAATGAGAAGTGGGACAGAGAGAACGTGAGTAGATGATGAACAGTGACTGATGGGTGCTAGGACTCAACCTTGGTATCACTTTAAAAGCATTTGGAGCAAGATTTATCTTTAGATAAGCTCTCTACCTTCTCCTTCTCCCTATATTCAAACTTTTTTTTATGATTAGGGTATTTTGGGGCTTTAATTCAATTTTTCTTGGATAGTGGCTGAACCTATTGTCTTAATTAAGGTCTCGGTAGCTAAATCAAGCCTCTAAACCTATATTTATAGATTATATAATGATTTGGAGTTGTTAGTTAGGGTTTGGACAAACCTTAAGTAGAAATTGGATGATTAAGAGCAATGTGGGTAATATAATGGTGTTATCTATATGTTGAGATGTTAAATATGATTAATGGAGTGCATTGTAAGAATTGTCTGGTTGAATGGAGGTTTTAGGTATAATGAATACCCAAATTTGTGTTATTAATGGGGTGATTGGTGTGTGAATTAACAATTTAGGGTTCAATATTATAGATTAGCCTTTGATCGAGCATTATGATGCTTGTGGATGCGAGTAGAGCCATTGGTTAACCATAGTAACCCTTTTAGTGACAAAATAGTTGAGGTAAATGGATTGTCTAATCTCCTTTTTTGTATGCTTAGATGGTGGTGTGTTAGATTTTAAAATTAATGTTTTAGTTTGGTACAAGCATAATAATAATATGAAATTATGATTTTGAAGTTATATGAATTAGAATAAAAAGTTGTTTTATTGTTTTAGTATTTAGAAAGTTAAATGCTATTTTTATGTATAACTACTTGCAAAACCATATGATTTAAGTGGAAATGAGGAAATGTTATAATTTATATGTTATGATTATGTGCTGGAGCATTAAGCATGTTTGGCATGATCATTGTGAGAGGGTGGGAGTTCACCCTAGTGTATTGTCGGGACATTGTTTGGAAATTCATATGGTACGCTGGCACCATGGAGGCTCCGGTGCTCAGTATCATATTGTTTGGAAATTCCAGCATTACGAGTGGTAGATTAGGCTTTGACACCTATAGTATTCATAGACAGGAGGAATCTGTGGTCCATAGTGGATGACAATGCTCTCGACCAGTGCTACCTCCTATTAATGGTAAGTTTGGGCTAGTCTAGTCACATAAACTTTATCCTATTGAGTTGTCAACCTACAAATTTAGTTGAAAGATATAAGAAGGATATAAGGTGGTCTGTTAATTATGCATATCATATTATAACTGTATGTGTGGATTTTTGTGACCTGTTACATGTTTTTGTTGTACCACTTCACATACGCACAAATTGTTCTCACACATGAGTAGTTGATTAAACTATTTGTTATTGAGTCCTCGACTCACCCCATGGTTATATGTATGGGTGAAGGCTTTGATAGGGATAAGGAAAAGGAAGGTGCAATTGAGTATCAAGAAGACTAGCCAGTGATTGTATAGTTCATATTTTTTATTTTGGTTTGTAATGAATTGTTGAATGTATATACCAACTTAGGACATATATAGTTTCGTGATGCATTTGCATTATTTTTGTTGTTAACTGTGGGTGTCCCAACCTAAATTTGTTGAATTTGTATTGTAATAGTTGTGAGAGGTTAAGATATTAGTGTAAGTGTTATTTTTTGTATTGATTCGTGTGTTAGATTGGCCATTGGATTGATTATATGATATTGTTACCTCTAATGAAATTTATGTTGAAATTAGGGTTTTAATGGCCAAATCTTATTTCGACTCTTGTTATTGTGGTTTGAGTATTTATACAAGTTGTTTATGGTTCATTTGAGTTGGTTCAAGTGGTTTCATGGTTATTGACACTTGGTTTGGGAGTTTGGGCACCTCGGTAGTGATTTTTGAAACAAAATGAGCTATTTTAGATTTGGGTGTTCAAATCTTATTTGGCTTATGTTTGGGTATGAGATCGGTGTCAGTAGCTAGATGGCTCTAAGAGCTATGTATAGACTTTTAAATCACTCAAATTAGACGTCGAATGGTAAAATGGCGTACTCCAAAAGTTGACCCTGAAAAGATGTTATGATAGTAACTTGTTGTCATGACAAGAGACGCAAACCGCGGCACATTGTCCATTGTGACACAATGCTAGGCACAGAGACGGACATTACTCTTTATGTAATTTGCCTCAGTGAATGACACACTGCATTGCAGCACACTATGTCTATATGACTAAAAAATTGTTTTGCTTATTCTTTTTTTTAAGTGTGATGAATTTCCTGTGCTTCCTTTGTCTTATTTATTTGATTTTAAACTATAGTTTAAGCTTAAACAATCTTTTAAAAGGGTTTTTCTTAGGATTTCATTTTTTAACTCTTGGGTTATGATAACTATTTATGAGATTAATGTAATCTCAGTTATCATAACGTTGTTTCATGTTTAGTATTTTATGTGCTTGGTAATGTCGAGGATGACGTTACAAGGTGCGACCGAACATCAAAGGGACTAGCTAGTATTTGTATAGTCCTTTCTATTTCTTTTGGTTTTGTAATGAATGATATATGCATATGCCAACTTAGGAATCATATGTTATTTTGAGAAACACTTGCAAGAATTCTGTTATGAAGTAGGTATCTCGGCTTGGGATGTTGGGTTTATGTTATAATGGCTGTGAGTTTGAGATACTAATGCAAGTGTTATTTTGTGTTGATTCACGTGGTTGTTTGGTTGTTAGAATGATTATTGTATGTTTGTTACCCCTTGTGAGATTTATGCTAAATTACAATTCAGATAGCCAAATCTTTTCTGGGATGTTGTTGTTGTGGTTTGAATGCATGTATATGTTGTTTGTGGTTCATTTAAGTTGGGTCAAGTGATTCCACTGTTATTAGCCCTTGGTATATAAGTTTAGACACCTAAGTTGTGGTTTTAAAAAGAAAATGCATCATTTTGGGTTTAGGTGTCTAAATTTTCTTCAGTATGGTGTTTGGAGGTAAAACTGGTGCCAATAGCTAAATGTCTCTAAGAGCTACATGTAAATACTTGAATCACTCAAATTGGACGTCGGACAACAAAACACCATGCTTCGAAAGTTTGCATGAAATGTTGTCATGACAACAATTATGCACTATGGTGCATTGACAGTTGCACCGTGGTGTAAGGGATAGAAAGGGACGTTTCCTTTGTGCAATCTGCCGCAGTGCAGGCTTCTGTGTGATTTTTCTATAAAGTTTTTCTAAAATTGTTTCTTTTGCATTTCTTATGTATGTTTTAGGCTCTTATGCTTCCATTATCTTATTTAATTAGTTTTAAACTACAATTTAAACTCAAATGAATTTTAAAAAGGTTTTTCTTGAGATCCCAATTTTTTAAATCTTTTTTAACCCATGCATTATGATAATTGTAAAGACCATCCAAGAGGGGGGATGAATTGGGATAAATAAATTTATAAAGAAATAATGCAAGAATTAAATAAAGTTAGGAATGATATTACCAATCAACGCTAAGAGAAGGGAAGCAAAGCTTTATACTGAGTGTTTATCTTGGTTTAACTCTAACCACTTGAACCTACATCCAGTCCTCAAAGTACTCTTGAGATTTTTCACATCTCTACCAAGATTAAGCCAGGCTCTTAGTTGCCACAATATAATTTAAACTCCTCCTTGAGTCTATAACCCTCCCTCTTACAAAATAATATCAACTCCCCTTAACCTCCTCAAACTTAAGTTCCTTCATTTTAAGTAAGTAAAATTGGAGCGAATAAATGAAGTTCAATGATAAACTACTACTGTTGAAAACTCTCTCTAAGAGTAGATATAAAATCAATGAAAGTACAGAGAAAAACAAATATACTCATCAACAATAGTTAGAGAATGAATGCAGGTGGTTGGCCCAAATTCCCTTCTTATCTCCTTCCTCATAAATGCATCTAATTTATAATTGATTCTGGAGATTTATCTGTTAGACTTACATAACTTTCATTGATTACTTCAACTCGGGTCCTCATAGCTCTTTCATCTTTTAAGGCAATAGAATAGTGCTTTTTTGTAGAGCCGGTAATTTGGGCCAAGCCCGACGGGCCAGCCTGAACCCGCTCGAAAAATTTAGGCCTGAACCCGAAAAAATAATATTTTTTTATTATTCGGGCCTATTCGGGCCGCCCGAATAGGCCCGAGAAAATTCGGGCCAAGCCCGATCGGGTTCAGGCTTGGCCCGAATACCCGAATAGGAAAAAAATAATTTTTTAAAAAATATATAATATAATAAATATTAATTATTTTTCAAGTTTTATATCATTTTATTTTAAAATACCATATATTTGAGTGTATTACTATAGTTATTTTAAAAAAATAAAAATATTTATATTTTCCCATTTTTATTATTTTTAATCAAATAAAATATCTCAAAATAATAATTAAAATATATTTTAATATTAATTTTTATATTTTAAGACTCAATTTTTTTAAAAAAAATTGAGTCATATAAACCATTTTCTTGTCCAAAAAATTATATTTTATATTTTTAAAAAATAAGATAATTAATTTTAAATTAAAAATAATTTTAAAAATAAAATTTGGACATGTATGAATTTTCGGCTCTACTACTAAAAAAATATAATAAATAAAATAATATTTTTAGATAATTATTTGATTATTATCCATGCCAGACTTAGTTAAAAATTAAGAATGAACTAAAGTAAATACTTTTTGTATATAGGACTTAAACAATATAAAAGATTTAAAAAAATTCAAAAAATAGTATTTTATCCATAATTAAATAATTTTATTTTATATAATATAATGACGACTATTTTTTTATATTCTTAAAAATAAAAAGTACAGTTTATCCAATAGTTATTAAAAACTTTAAACTAATCAGGACAATAATTTTAAATTAATGGTTTAACCGTAGTTGAATTGAGATTAACTTGATAATAATTAAAATAATATGATTCAATTAAAATATATAAATATTTTTATATAACTATGATAAGAGAAATATTTAAATAAATATGACATTAATTTACAAGTAAAGGAAACATTCATGAATAAATTGCACATAATACAACAAAACAGTAACACTACTTAAATACTTAACTACAAAGTTAATAAGTTATTATTTTTTATTCATTTCAAGTTAAAATAATATGTTATGCTTAATAAAATTATTTAAAAATTAAAATTGATTAAAAATAAAAAAATATTTTTAAAAAAGTTTCGGGTATTCGGGCCGACCCGAATAAGCCTGAAGCCCGAAGGCGTTAGGGCCGGGCTTGGCTATATGGGCTTTTTAAAAAGAGTAGGATTCTTTAAGCCCGACTTGAATAAGCCTGGCTCGCCTAAATTACCAGCTCTACTTTTTTACAGGTTTGCATGTTATTGGCGCCTTAAGGAAAGTAATGGTTATATGCATTAATTGCTTTGATAAAACTTAAAAAAGACGAATTGTGAACATTATATTTTGTTCAGGCATTTTTTAAATATAATAATAATAATAAGTTCAACCAAAAAATGAAATTCTAATAATATAGATAAAATAAAAAAAATTAAGTAAATAAGGATTTAGTTTAAGTAATCTCCTATTAGCTAGGATTTTATTTCTTTTAATTAGTTAAAACAACCAAAATATATATATATATATATATATAAATTAATATAAAATTTAATTCTTTGTTTAAGAGTTAATTTCCAAAAGAAATATTAATTCTTTTTTAAGAATTATATTTCAAAAAAATTAAATAAGTGACGAAAATGATGAAATTTAGTTCTTTTAAGAATTATATTCCAAAAAATCTAATAATTATAAAAAATAAAATTTAATCCTTTTTAGGATTATTTTTTAAAAAAATAATAAAAGAAAGAAGATAAATAAATATAATCTCTCTTCAAAATCAATTTTGAAAATGACAAAAAAAAAATCTTGCTTAAATCTTTGAAAAAACTCTTTTAAATTATCTCAACACTTCAAAAATCATGAGAATCAATTTTTTGAGAGTTTAATATTTTTAAATTTCTTTTCTTAAATCTTGTTGTTTTTCATTTAAGAAAGAGATATTCTTTTTTAATTCAAAATCATATTTTTTTCTCTCTTAATTTAATTTCTAAAATTAATTAACATAAAAAAACATTAAAAAGTAAAAAAATAATGGGGTGGGTGAAATGTTGATGATTCAGTGTTTCACCATATCCCTAAACGCTTTCCTTAGCACAAAGAGAAAAGCTAGAGATGGCTAAAAGGAAGCAGAAAGAGGAAGAGTAGAAGGAAGAGGCGCACGCAAGTAGGAAGAGGAAGAGCAAAACAAAGATAGCTAAGAGAGAAAGCAAGCGAGGAGAATGTACGGTTGGAGTGGTAGGAAGTCAGCGATGCAGAGTTTAACCTCTAGAATTTCATATTATTTCATCACATTTTTTTAGATTCTAATCTATTTTGGCTCAATTGTATATGTTTTTATTGTCCAAATTAGGAAAATGTGCATTTTATTTTGGGTTTGTGTTCTTGGCTTTGATTTAATATCTTTTTTAGCCTAATTTTGGTTGAAGACTTGATTAGAAGTATTTCTAGAGTTTTGTGGATGTTTCTGGAAGGTTTTTGGATGAAGAAATCAAGCACAAAGTGAATAATTTTTGTTAACTGCAAAAACAATGTAAAACTGCTAAAGTCGTGGCTTTCGTTCACAACTTTCACTACTGTTAGAAAATGCTGTGTTTTATTAAGTTGAAATTGATTGAGTAGGACATTTATATTCAGAGAGCTCGACCCAAAAGGCATTCTGCACACTTGAAGATACTTTAGGAGCTTTGTTGTGTTAGGGTTTGAGCTTTGGATGAGTTGGGTCAAAGAGTTGAAGCTTTGAAGAGATTTGAAGCTCTATTTCTTCAATTCATTTATTTCTTCTCCATTTCTCTTCTTGTAATCTTGTAATGGCTATGAATATCTTGTGTATTTGTAGCTTTTTGATGTTTATGAGTAACTAAACTCTTTGCGATAGGATTATTTTGAACACTTGTATGGATTAACATTATGTTCCTCTTCTTTTTTTTATGATTAAATATATATGTTTATTTTACTCTTTCTTTAATGCTTTTAAGTAATTGGCCACCATTTAGATGTTGCGTTCACTTAATTGATGCTTGAGAGGGCTAGGTTGAGTGTAGAACTTGAGAAAAATTTTACAAGAACTTGATATTTGCATGTTAAATGAATGGTTTTGCTAGTAAGATAGAGATATACTTACTAGTCTTGTATAGCCACATTAGAGTTGGTATTTACAATTGAGTTTTATTAATTGTAATAAAAGATTGGTAATTAATTTAACTAAACACTTGTTCTTGACTTTAGAGAGCTTGTCCAAATATTTTTAGAACTCTAGATTAGCACTTATTTTCATTAACAGCATTTATGAGAGGAGGTAATTTTGGTGTCAAGAAATGCAAGGGGGATAAATAATCCTAGGTCCTAATTTGTATTTGAAGTTTGTGAATTAATTAATTTTCTTTATCTAGTGTTAATTTAATTTGTAAAATCATTTTCACCTAACTATATATGGCTCAACTTGATTGAATTTACTTAATTTTTTGTTTGATCATTGTTTTTGAACAAATCCTTGAGGAAACGATACTTTACTTTCATTATATTACTTGCTACAGCCCATGTACTTGTAGTAAGCAACACAAATAAAGAAGACAAAAAATGAGTCTAAGATGCTGAAATTTGGGGAATTAGAGAAGCAGAGGCGATGAGTACTCATGATGACTTTCAAAAATCCAACCTCCTTTGCCTATATAAGAACCTTTGAGTTCGACACAAGGGAGGAGGGGGGAGTGAAAGAGATTCAATGAGCTTTCTGAAAAGATCAAGGTAGAGAGAGTTGGAGGCAAGCTCTAGGGAATGATTGAGAGAAGTAGAGAGACACAGAGTTCAACGCAGAATGAGTATTTTGAGATAGAAGCATCCAAACGGGACTCAGATTTAGAGTTAGAGAAAGCCAAAGGAGAACAATCAAGAAACATCTAAAGGAGTTCAAGTATAAAGCAAAGAAGGGGTTGAAGTTCCTAGTCACTACAGTAGGTTCAAATTTTTTTATTCAAATCCTAATTCATCTAGTTCCTACTTTATTATGCATCTTATTATTTTAGTCAAATTGATGGCATTCAAATGGGTAGGATAATGAGAATATTATGACATATTTAATATGATACGGCTAGTACTAGAGGTTATAGCCAATGGTCCCTACTAAATATGAGAGTCTTAAGTTTCAAAACTTGGTGATATGAAATTCATCTAGTGGATAAGGCATTTGATGTTTTGTTCAAATGAGATTTAAAATTAAAAATGGTGAATTGCAAGCCTCTATTTGACTCTCAAGTAAAAAAGAAAAAACCTTGTGATCTATTGTGCCTTGAAACGCCATTTTAATGCTCTTGTGAGTTCAATACCCCCTAAGCATGATTTGTTTGAGTTTGTCTTTGATCTTCCATGGATTCTTTTTACAATCTCTCAAAATAAGCATATTCACAGATTCGTAGTACTTTGTGTTTGCATTTATTAATTTTTTAAAATTAGTTAATGGATAATTTTTTTAAAAAATAAAAAATAAATATAATTGCGGAACTCCGTAAAAAAGTGGATGTGTGATCTATCATTAAAAGATGTAGGTGCAGGACCTACATTTATAAATGTTAAAAATTTAGACCATGTGTAAAAAATTTAAAGATTTTTATATTTTGGAAGATCATGTAAAATTCATGATAAAAATGGGCAGCGAATATAAGATTTTTTAATAAAAATAATAGGTGTAAAATATGCAAAGAAATTATCATTGATAAAAAAAATTGATTGTGGGACCTATAATTTAATTAATAAAATTTATTTATGTAGGATGAAAAACATTTGCCATATAAATTTTCATTTATAAATGTTAAAATTTTATATAAGGTGTAAAAATTAATAAAAATTTTATATTTTTATGATAAATTTTATATGGAATAACACAATTTAGATAAAAAGAATTTTCTATATATTTATTATTAGCACAGCGTAACAAATCAAAATAATTTGGGTGAGCATATATGGAATAAGTTTTTGTTTATATTCTTTAAATGCATAAGGTATAAAAATCTATTATTCTATTATTTATATGTAAAAGTTGATTATGGTTTAAATACCTATGAAAAATATTGATGTAGTTATGTGCAAACAACCACGCAAAAATAACCCTATAGGTAGACATATAATTGGGTTAATAAGCAAATAAGACCTGAACTCTTGTTCAAAAATTGCCCTGAACTTTGAACTCTTAAAGTATGTAAAATAAACCCTAAACTTTTAAATTCATAGCAAAATAAACTCTGACCGTTAACTTTTTAACACCATTATAACCCATGCAGATACTGTTCAAGATTTATTTTCCTATGAATTTAATCCTGATTATTACAGTACCTGCGTGGACAATAACAATGTTAAAAAGTTAACGATCAGGGTTTATTTTGCTATGAATTTAAAAGTTTAGAATTTATTTTGCATATTTTAAGAGTTTAGGGTCCAAAGTGATTTTCAAGCAATAGTTCAAGGTCCTATTTGCTCATTAACCCCATATAATTTCATCATTATTATTCCACTATTAGCATAACAAGTTACGAGCTATCATTCATGACAGATATATGCAATATATGATAATATGTAAGACCTATAACCCCCTTAATTACTCCTTCCAACCTTATACTACTGACTAAAACTATAGGCTTATCTATGGTCTGATCCATATGACCAAAGTATTTTCGAAACTCGAGATATACCCGGCCAAAAGTATAAAGCTCAAACCTCAAACTATAGATCCTCTCTATAGATAATCTAATTAGAAGGTATCATTATCCTACATTATCCTTTATATGATTTATCATTTTATAAACTCTGCAATTTCAATTTGGCACATTATATTTTTTATTATCTTTTCTCAAATATTACAATATTAAAATCATAATTCCTTATATTATTTCTACAATTGTCAGACCCCACTCCTTCCAATATTTTATTTTTTCTATCATGCTATTTTTAAAATGATTTATTGATATATTGTTTCCTCATTCCCCTCCCATTATTTCACCTACCCTCCCATTATTGTAACTTCCCATCATACTAATTTTATTTTTAATTTTAAAAATTGAGGGATCATGGCATTAGATAAATAATCTATGATAAATATAAAAATAATAATGATCTATTAACTATTATGAAAAATAGTTTAATAACATTTTAAATCCAAATCGTGCTTTTGCGAAGAAAATTGTGACAACAAGACATAATCTTTACCCCAATCTAATTTATAAAATTAATTTTAATTCTTAATTCTAATTTAATTGTGCAATGTATGTATATTATTTATAATTTAAATATGTTTTATAAAAATTGATTTAATTTTTAAGTTCATTCAATGGGAAAATAGTTATTGTATTTAACCCATTATTATTAATGAAAAACATCAATTACTTTAATTTAAATGTGATTTTTTTACAATAATGTAATTTTATAATTTAAGTTATATCTATTGATTTATTTATTTAAATTATTACATATCATTTCACACCTCGTGCATCACACGAGACACATATTAGTTATTTACAACAAGAATTCTATTTATTCTGAAGAGTTCGTATAGGTTTACACATATACTTTAATAGAAAAAAATTTATAAGTTAATTGAAAAAAATTAACAACATAAGATCCAAAAATAACAAAAAAAAGATCAATTATTTATAAGAAATAGTCCATTTGTTTACATGTGAGTCCATGTGAGCTTACATTTTAAGGGTTTTTTACTCATTAAGGGTAATGAAGTCATTCTAGGAGTTTGCAAAAAAATTAGGGGGAATCGCACTGCAAGCCTGAAAAAAGATAAAAATTATGTTGGAAGTCTAATAGATTCTGTTATTGCACTGCATGCCTAAGGGCCTTTGTTACAATTTTTCTTAGGAGCAAAAGTATAATTTTGCCCTTATGTAATTTAAAAACTCATATCATACACAACAAAATATCCAGTAAGGTTGCACAAAGGACAGGATAGGACTAGACTTCAGCCTAACCCAGAGTCTGGTCCTTTTCATGAAAAGGAATGGATTAGGCAACCTGTAGTTCGGTCTGGTCATGTGAAAGCTTAGAGATTAATAGGACTGGACTTGGTCCATAGGATTGGAAGACTGGTCCTATTAGTCCAATACTCACTTAGCCTTTTTTTTTCTCTATGATAAGCAATAATGCATTTCAACTTAATAAACTCAATTAAGATAATAAAAACACTTATAATCATAATAAATCCACAATAGTTTCTAACATCAAAAAAATACTATTTCAGTTACAGTCCAAACTCTAAATGATTTAAATATATAATTTCAATAAAAACACTCAACAAAGTTCAACACTACATTACATCTATCAGGTAATTATCTCCTTAGCTTCAACAGAAAGAAACTCAATAAATCTTCAAATAATTATCTCCTTAGCGTCAGTAACACTTGAAGCATTTATAAAAAAAAATCATATCCACATATATAAAGTGATTAGTAAGTGTAAAAATGCAATATATAAATTAAATTAAGAGACATAAAATTGAATATATTACCTGCAACATTAACCACATCATCAGTCTCTTGAAAATTGTCAACCTCATGAAATATAGAGACAAACTCTAAGAGAGATTGCCCTGTAAGTAGCCAATTCTGGACACAAATGAGTGCTTCAGTCACTTTAGGAGATAAAGAACTCCTATAATCATCAACAACACGTCCTCCAGTGCCAAAATTTGATTCAGAAGTAATTATAGATACTGGTATAGCCAATACATCTCGTGCTATCAAGGAAAGCACTCTGTACTTGGTAGAATTAACCTTCCACCATGTCAAGATATCGAAATCATCATCATCATCATCAATAGTGGTGTCCTCAAATGTACTAGCAGAAAGGTATCTATCCAACTCTAATTAGGTATCAACTAATGAGCTTTTTTGCTTTTGGGATGCTAACCATCTACAACCAGGGTCTTTTTTTACCTTTACTTGTATTTGAAGTATTGGTGTCAAGAGCACCAACTGTCACAGAGTATTCCTCAAACAGGCGATCCAAAGTGTCTCTTTCCTTGTTCTTCATGGACATGCAAAGGTCAGGGGTAGGAAAAAGCTTATCAAATACATGATTGATATAGGCAAGCTTGTATCGAGGATCGAGAATTACAGCAATAATCAACAAAGGGTTCAAATTATCCGCTGCCCCCCAATACTTATCATACTTACTCTTCATGCTCAAAGACATCTCCCTAAGAAGAGGGTCATCACTTTCAATATTCTCATCTAACAACTCTTGAATTAAAGCAATTTGATGGAAGCATGTATGTGCAGTAACTTTCAATGTGCTAGAAAATTGCAAAGTGACATCATAAAACACCTTTAAGAACTTAAGAAAAAACCGTGCTTTATTCCAAGCTTGTTTGTTTGGAGGGCCATTACGCTTAGGAGGAGCTTGCCTAGAGTAAGCAAAAACATCCATGTTGTTATTGGGTCTAGCACTTTGCCTATAAACATCAGCATCTATGCTAGTATCTAAATAAGAAACGTCATTCTGAGCATGACACTTTGAACCTTTGTTGAAGTAGCTAACAAAATCTTCATCTTCATCCTCTAATCTTTCAAATGCCTTTTGAAACTTCAAAGCCACATTCAACATTAAATATATAGAATTCCATCTAGTACTGACATCAAGGCAAACAATGTTTTTTGTGTCCAACATTTCTAATTCATAAACATCTTTAAATCTTTGCAAGTGAGCAGGAGATGAACGAACATATCTAATAGCATTTCGAATGGACTCAAAAGAATCTTTCAACTCCTTCAAACCATCATTAACAACTAGGTTAAGAATATGTGCAGAGCATCGTAGTTGAAGATAATTACCACTATAAACAAGACCCCTCCAATTCTCTAGACGCCTTTTTAAGTAGGACAATGCTATGTCATTGGAAGTTGTATTATCTATGGTTATAGTGAACACATTTTGTATGCCCCAGTCTGATAAGCACCTTTCAATTGTCTTGCCTATCATATCACCCTTATGATTCTCAACCATGCAAAAACTGAGAATCCTCTTATGCAAGTTCCAATCATTATCAATGAAATGGGCTGTCAAACATAAATAATTAAAGTTTTGAACTGATGTCCAGCAATCTGTAGTGAGACAAAGAAGATTAGTACACTTCTTCAACAAATTTTTTAATATTCTAATTTCACCAAGATACAATTGCTAGGCATCTCTAGCCACTGTTGTCCTTGAAGGGATTTGAAATCGTTGTTTTAACTCCTTCACAAACTTTTTAAAGCCTTCCTTCTCAACAAGCCTGAATGGCATCTCATCACATATGATGAACTCAATTAGAGCCCTGTAACATCAATTTTTGATTGAACATGTGAGGTACTAAGCTTCCCTCTTGCCCACTTGGTGTCACATAATTCAACATAGATTGCTTTGTCATTTGTGTAGCTTTATGTGAATTCTTAGGACACTTTGGTACATGCCTCTTCAAGGATGTTAAACCATGCTTGCCTGGATCACAAGCATAATCTAAATTATAGTACTTGCATGTAGCTCTAACTTCTCCATTTGTCTCCTCCAATGGTAACTTGGTAAAGTATTGCCACACTTTTGATACCTTTCTTGCAGAATTTTTCCTCTTTCTACTACCTTCTGTAGCTTCATTTTCGATTACAGTTGTAAGAGAAGGAGGACATTCCATAGTAGTTAGGGGTTGAGGAGGAGGAGTAGGTGTCAAGGATGGTCCAGAAAGAGTTGAACTCACATTTTCACCAGTAAAAGGAGATGATTGAGGTTGATCAATATTGGATATTTGCTCAATATCCATTACTTTACAATGATAAAATATAATTGAGACCATATAATTGATGAGTTATAACAGCACAATGATAAAAAGGAAGCAAAATGGAAAAAAAATCAGCAAGAACAGAGGTAATAAACATCAGCCCACAGACATGTTAAAATTGTATATGTTCTAAATAATATATAATTGAGGGATTGAAAATAAAATCTAGTGCTTGCTTTTATCTGTTATAGATAAAATTGCCGTGGAATCACCAGATATGCATTATTGCTCAGATCATTACTTAGATCCTTGCAAAGGAAATTACTTAGATAAAAGCACCAGATATGCATTATTTCTTTATGGTGCGTGAAGCCGTGAAATCAATGATTTGCTGATCTTAAAATTTCAAATAAAATTGCAAAGGAACATAAAGCAAACAAGTAACTAGGAACTTAGATCATTGTAAATGCATATTAAAAGGAAGATATAAAATAAAAAAATAAAAAAGAAAATGAATTTCTGATGGTGAAACCGCTGAAACGCACCAGATCTGAGGAGTGAGGATGATGAGGAGAACAACGAAGGCAGCACCAAATTTGGTCAAGGCGAAGCTGAGAATGGAAATGGAAATTTGAGGCAAAGCTAGGCAAAGAAAGTATCTTACTTCTTCCAGTCGTGTCACGTCGAGGCGTGAAGGTAGAGAACAAGATCTGGGTCGAGTTGCAATTGTAGTTGTGTCGAGGCGTGGAGGGGGAGGGCGGAGGCCGTCGACTAGTCTAAGTACTGAGATCTGTATGGCTCACTGGAGGAGAGCAAGGAGGATCAAAGGTGGAGAGTAAGGGCGAGTGATGGTGCAACATCGCCGATGTAAATAATGGTGGTGGGCTCGTGGTGCACTGGAGGAGGGCTACGGCAAGGCTTCGGCGCACTAAAGAAACTAAGAATGAGAGCAAGGTTGAGTCACGCGTGAGTGGTTGAGAGTTGAGAGTTGAGACGCTGAGTGTGCTGTAGTTGTGTTACTGCTGTTGAGTAATTGAGTAACAATGTTCAGGATTTTTTTCAGTCAGAGTACATGGCGTGCAAGGCTGGACCTGGACTAAAGACTATTTTTTTAAGACTTATTAATTAATAATTTATCAATTAATTTTAATTATATTAAAATAATTATGTAGAACCAGACCAGACCACTTAGTCCAGATGCTTGGTCTTTAGTATGGTCTTACCCGAAAAATTAGTCCTATCTTTTTGGTCCTGTAAGACTAGCATTTTATAGGACTGGACAAGATCGAGTTTTCACAGGTCGGACCGGACAACTACGAGGCTTTTGTATAGCCCTAATATCCATGTGTTTCTAGTTAATTAGTAAGTTTAATAAAGTATACAAGTGACACACACAATATACAATACAATATCCATAAATGTACAACATAATATTTATGCATTCTCAACTAAATATTCATGCGTGGACACACATGGATATTTTCTTAAGAATTCATGAATATTGTGTTGTGCATCTATCGACATCTATTGTGCTTGTAAATAAATATAGTCAATATTGTGTTGTATATTTATGGATGTCATGTTGTACATAATTTGAGTTTTTAAATCACATAAGGGCAAAATTATACTTTCGCTCCCAAGAAAATTTGAAACAAGGGCCCTTGGGCTTACAATACAATATCAGAATGTGTTGAGTCCAAAGTGATATTTTATGATATTTTAGGGCCTGCAGTGTGATTCTCCCAAGAAATTATGTTCCTTGAATAAGTTTTATAAGAAATTATCCCTTTATTTATTGCTATTATGACTTGTACAGTTGTACTTAACTTTCGCACTTACTAAATTTAGGTAAAACGAATGGGAAACATGTTTTTTTTTTTTGGAAAACAAGATATACAATAATTTTTAGATGCATTAAAAGAAATTAAATATTAAAAACTCAATTCTATTTAAAATAATTCAAAACTGAAATTGATATACTCATGCAGGATTTTAAAAATTAAATCAAATCGGTTGGTTTAATTAATCGAAAACTGGGTCCTGTTCAAGTCCAGTACAACCCCCAACACTTGCCAGTCAATGACTAAAACTAATCAATGACCGACAAAACCAGCTAGCACCAGACTAATTCTAACTTAAAAAATGGGACCAAATTCTAATAAAATATAAAATCTTTAAACATAAAATTATCATTTAGTTCTTATATTCTTCACTTATTATAATATAGTTTCTTAACTTTGACTCTTATAACTCAATTCCTATAATTTTAACTATTTAAAATATCAGTTCTTGTATTTTAAAAAATTAAATTATAAAGATTAAAACTAATTTCAAATTTTAATTTTAATAATCTTTATAAAGATTAAATGTTTTAGTAATTTAAAATATTAATCCTAAATTTTAAAATAATTTTAATTTTAAAATATAAGGATCAAAAATTTGAATAGTTAAAATTATAGGGATTAAATTGAACCGAATTAAAGTTTATAAAGCAAGCATAATCGAGTTAAAACCATAAAAAAATTAAGTTATAACAAGTCTAAATTTAGATATTGAGTTATAACTCAATCAAAATTATAGAAATGGCCTATTTGGTTTCTGTTCTCATTTTTTATTTATAAAAATATTTTTTTAATATAATTTTTAAAATTTTTTTTAAAATAAAATAAAATGAAAATTCATTTAGTTATATCAATTAAAAAACAGTTTTAAGATTAAAAAAATGAACTGATAATAATGGTTATAGGCATTTAATTATTGTAATTAATAATAGAAATTGATCAAAGTAATTATAATTTTTAATAATAAAATGTATTGTATTTTAAAAATAAAAAATAAAAAGAAAATAACTTAAAGTTTTTTTTATTTTTTTATTTTTAAAAATAAAAAATGAAAACAGTTTTAAAAACAACTAAATGAAAAGTACCTATTCAAATAAATTTTTAAATTTTTCTATTTTTAAAAATTATTTTTAAAATAGAAAATAAAATTTTTAAAAATAGAAAATAAACATACACCCTAAATTATTAATTTTCTCATTTTTAAAACTCTTGACTAGTAGTTGCCATGTTTTGCAACTACAACCAAATGCAATACTATGCATAATAAAATGTCCTCAGTCGTCTACACTCTGCATCGTTCCTTTTAGGGTTCTACACACAACTCATTCTTCACTTGTCTTCGTCTCACATGTGGGATTTCTATTTCCTTCTGTTTTATTTCTATTTTCTTCTTATCTTTGATTTTTTTTTGGGTGATCTCATGTCTTTTTTTTTTTACAATGCAAACATATAATTCATATTTCTACCTCATAATATTAATATATATTTTATATTAAAAAATTAAGTTTTAGATTTAATCTTCTTTTAACAAGTCTTTGAGAACCATCCAATGTATATATTTTACTTAGAATCATATTATTTTAATATATAAAATTAAATTTATTAATTAACAATTAGCCTTACCATAATTTGACTATGACTAGTAAACTGTCAATTACCCTCATTTTTAAAACCTTGCTTTTATGCATATAATATATCATAGATATCATTTTCCTTTTGATAGACATTACACTTTTAAGTAAAGAGTGTTATTTTGTTATCATTATTATCATTATTATTATTTAAAGAGTAAAAAGGATTTACAATATATAATTACGCTTTCCGTTTTATTATATTATATATGGCAAATCTTATGAGTTACTTTAAGTCATTTCAATGGTCACAGATCTTAAATTAAACTTTTTCTCAAAAGGCTAGCTGGTAAAAAAATAAAAAATCTTAAAAGGCTACTCCAAAAATACATTCTTTCTATTCATATCTGATAATTGATAAAGATTACAAAAAAAGTAAAATGAAATAAACAGCACATAGCAACATTTAATTATTATTTTAATTATAAAAGCTTAAACCCTCGAATCCAAGACGCACCAATATTATCTCACATTAATATATAACTAACCGAAAAGTAGCATATGGCTGCTCTTCTCTTCACTATACCAAATTACCAACCAGCTTCAGTGCTTATCTACGAATTCTTTCACCTTTGCGATTAGATCTCGGGTTTTTCGACCCGTATTTGGGTCCGAATCCACCGCAACTTTGTTCAAGTAAAAGCTATGGGTCATGCCCGAACTCACAAATAGCTCCACTTCTTTGTTGGCCTTCTTCATGGCCTCATAATACTCCATCTCTGTGTCTACTATCAAGTCCATCTCCGCCACGCACAGCAGAATCGGCGGCAGTTTCAGCCCCTCCATCGGCGGCGCACCTTCGCCCATCGGGCAGGTTATCGGGTGGTCCTTGTTGCTACCCGCCGGCAACGCCAAGCTCAAGAACTTGTCTAACATGTCCACGGTTAAGAACGGTGTTTGAGGCTTCTCTAGCTCTGACCTGCTCCTCTTCGACCGGACAAAACCCGGGTGGATCGGCACCCCGCCGGCCAACCTCACCGGGCTTAGCTCTAAATTCCCAGCTCTCGCAGCCACCTCGTGGACAACATTGCCGCCAGAGCTGTCTCCGATGAGGAAGACACGGTTGAAGTCGGCATGTTTAGAGAGCCATGGATCATGGGAGTCGCCTTTAGCGACGGATTGAAGCCATAGAAGCGACGATAACCCGTCGTCCATGGCGGCAGGAAGACGGTGCTCCGGGGCTCGCCGGAGATAAGGGGAGACACAGATGACTCGGGCCGACCGGGCGAACTGGGTGTACGCATGGTAGTACATGAACCAGTCGGCTTCGCTTATGCAGAACCCACCGCCGTGGAAGTGGAGGAGCACCGGGAGCTTGCCGGTGTCTGCGGCAGCTGATGTCTCTGGAAGATAAAGCCTTACGCGGCGGCCTGACTTGCCATCGATGATGACGTCACGGGTCGCGCCGCCGTCAACGAATTGCTCATGAGCAGGAACCGCTTCAGCCATGAACTTGTATTCGGGTGGACCGGTCCATATCCGGTCCACTGAACCGTCATCATATAGCCTGAGCCAACCGGACACTTCGTCCACGAGCTTCTTCTCCTGAACCATGATGATGATGATTCTGGATTCAAAGCTTAGAGAAAAGAGAAAGAGACTGATATAAGGATCAGTGTATTACAAGCAAAGAAATAAGCGTTTGTTGTCATTTTTATAGTGGAAAATCTGTGTGGTGTTCGAGTATGAACAAAATAGAAATGAAGCTTCAGCTTATTAAAAAAAAAAAAAAGAAATGAAAAAATGAAGCTTCAAAGAAATTTACTGTGTTCCAGGTCAAACAAATAAAAAAAGGAAAAAAGAAATTCATCACTATGGAAAGCAAGCAAGAGAATGATATAAGGATCAGCGTATTACAAGCAAAGAAATAAGCGTTGTTTGTTGTTTGTTTGTTTTTTTTTCTTTTTTTTTTCCTGTGGAAAATCTGTGTGGTGTGTGAGTATGAACAAAATATAAATGAAGCTTCAGCTTATCCACAAAAAAAAAAAAAGCAAAAAACAAGAAGAAGAAGAAATGATGCTTTGAAGAAATTCACTTGAAAAGATGACAGTTATGTCTTAAAATACTGAATTAATATTAGTTAAATTTTTGACAAATTTGTTTAAAAAATAAGTTGAAAATATCAATCTAAATTATTATAAATCTATAAGTTTTAATTTTAAATAAATATTTAAATATTAAATGTAATTTATAAATTGTAACAAAAATTTCTATTTGTATAAATGTCTAAGTTGATATTTATAACTCATTTTGTAAAAAATTTTATTAAAAATATAATCATTATTAATTTATTTATTTAAAACTTAACTGTCATTCGTCCAATTCATTGTGCACCAGGTGGGGGGTGGAGAAAATAAATTTACTGTGAAAACCATGTATGATGCATCCACATCTATCTATAAAATGTTTAGGGGAAAATAACATATAAGGATGTTTTAAAAAAAATATTCATAGATAGAGCTAACAACAAGTCATCATTTAAAAAAAAACACAAGTCACTATTATCATTTTAATAATAAATAATTTTGTAATGATTTTTATTTGTGAATAATTTTTTTAAAAGTTCTTGAATGTGATTCTTGCAATATTTTAATCGATGTAGCTTATATAAATTAGATAGTAAAAATTAAACTTTATGTGAAACTATCAATTTCATTTCAAAAATATCAATAATACCAACAAAAAAAAAACAATAGAGGGAAGTGATTAACCAGGTCACCAAAAAGAGAAATTATTGCATGGACCAAATGCACTATGTCATTCATGGAGGATCGACCAACTCGAACTCATTTTTCAAGGCTTAGCAGGGCTTGCCTTTAATGCCAAAATTTCTTTAGAAATTGCTAATTTTTTAATCTCCTTAATAAAAATAAACTTAAAAAAGTGACCATCCAGCCCGGCTTATGTTCGTGGTTTTATCTATGGCTTGCCCAATAAAAAGATACCATGTCAAATTTTTTATAAATATAATTAAATTAATTTTGTCATTCATGATAATAGATAAAGAAAAATTAAGGAATTAAATAGGCACTCTGTTTTAAAAATAAAATAATTAAAGATAAAGATACACAAGATTTTATTTGTTTAAATTGATGAAATATAATATATTTATTTGGACAAATCATGGATGACATAGTGTATCTAATCCAAGCAAGAATTTCTCTACCTAATTAAGATTCCTAATCTTCTTGAAATAGCAGAGCACTGTTCTCATGAGGGTGTGATAGCAGGAGCCAAGGTAGTTGTTATAGCCACTGTTGCCACTGCCATCCCAACTCTAGCCAGTGTAAGGATGCTTCCTTGGGTAAGGGCTAATCTTAACCATACTGGAACCATAGGCTGCTGCAACTCGAGGATGTAGTCAATGGCAATTAAATCAGGTAATATTTAAATCATGTCATCTCCCTTAATTTAGATTCAATGATGAACATATATTTATTGATAGATGTTAAGGGTGTGGACTGATCCAGATATGTTTAGGCACTACTCCAGGTGTATGTTTAGGCATTTAAAAATTTAAGAATTAAATATTTTTTATGTAGAATTTAAAACATACATGAGAGGTGTTTGACAAAAAAATAAAAAAAGTAGAGCTTGTGAAAATATTGATAATTTGTGAGGTTGATTGGGGTTTGGAGCCATGTCTTTCGTGGTTATGATCTTGCTAAAAGTTTATGCCAAATCTAATTTTTTAGAATATATCCTCAAGTCGAAAGAATAACGAATTATCAAATTAATTTATTCTTTCCATTGCCTTTATCGCATAAATTGTTTAGCCAACCATAATATTATGTACCGATTGCAAATACAAATATTTCGATTATTTAGTTGTCGTGTGAGATTTTAAGAATCTCTGTAGGCATTTAGAATGATTTCATACCGTGTAAATCAATAAGATTTTACAGGTATGAAGATCAATTTTGTAGGTATTTATATGGGTTCCAAAAGCCCATTATTAAAATTAATTCTCTCTTTATAATAAATATTTAAGTCTCATGTGAGATTTCAAGAATCTTCGTAGAGACTTAAATTAATGACTTTATCGTGTGGGATAATAAGTCCTCGTAGATATAGTGATTATCAATTTTTATAATAAATAAATAATTTTTTTTAATAATCATATAATATACAATTTAAGAAACTTAATTAACCAAATTAATGAATTTAACTTGTAATCATATTCACCAATTATATCTTTTAATCATGTGAGATTTTTGAATCTCCGTAGACTTCTAAGATAATCATATTATCGTATGAGTCAATAAGACTTTGCAGATATAACGATTAAGTTTTTAAAATATATATAAATTATATATTAAAATAATTAAATTAAAGAAATATTTAAATTTAATTCCTTTATCGTGTGAGATTTTAGAATCTCTACAGATATTTAGGATAATCATATTACCGTATAAGTCAATAAGGCTTTGCAGGTATGTTGATTAAAATTCTTCCAAACATATATCTACATGCTAAAAAAATTATTATGAATACTTAAAAATGTACATAAGAATATAAATAAATAAATTAAATTGCCAAACTCTTTTATCATGTGAGATTTCAAAATCTTCACAGATATTTAGAGCAATTACATTATTGTATGAACCGATAAGGTTCTGCAGGTACTACGATTAAAATTCTCAATCATAAAATATAAAGAAAAATAATTTTAAACCCTTTTCTTTCTTTATTCCAAAAATTCAAAAATGGAGAAAAATAATTAAAATTAAATTACCTTTTGCAATTTAAAACACACATATCAAAATTTCAGAAATTATTTTATTTGTAAAATGGTGAATTATTTTTAATTAATTTCTCTTCAAAAAAAAATATTTTCACCAACAAACTTTTAAGCCTGAACTATGTAAATTTTGATCCCCATCACAGGATACGTAGACCTCAGAGTTAGATTCTGAGTCAAGTCCGTCCTCCCTCGTAAATAAATAAATATTTCTCATCTAATTCTTATCATTTTTATCAAACATATGAATATAAAAGAGATAATTAAAATAATTATAAAATCACACTAATAAAGTACAGCAAACTTCGGGTAACCTTTTTGAAGAACGGGTGTTGTGGGGTGTCTAACACCTTCCCCACACTCAACCGACTCCCGAACCTATTCTCTAATTATGCAGATCACCCTTATCCTCCATTAATCGATTTCCCAAGATTTCTTTTAAAATCTTGGTGGCGACTCCTCGTTCATGCGGTTCCCGCCAAGAAGGCCAGGACCTCCGCTCGCGCGCCATCCACATCGCATTTTTTCGGGTGCGACAACAAAACAATATTCATTTTTTACAACACAAAATCCAACTATTTTCAATAGGGACTTTCAACATCCTCAAAAGAATATCTCTAAAAAATCAGGGACATTTTTCACTTTTTACCGCAAAACATAATTGCACTTGGATCTTATGAACTTGCAGAGAAATTTCAGGTTTTTTTTCCCTTCTCTGTAATTTTCTTCCTTTCAGCTTTCAAGGGCCCTAGATGAGATTTCCCTCATTTTTGCTTCTTATTTATTTATATTATAATATAATTATTTATTCTATACCCAAAATGCTAAAAAAAGTGATACTTTTTTGGTAATATCACTTTTAAAATGCAGTCCAAACTTTTTGACACAACAATATCCATATGCTGCCCAGCTGCCACTGCCAATCGGTTGAGCACCTCACATTAAAAGTGATGATCTGACGTGGAAATTGGCTTATCCATGGATTCTTTTCTTTTTTGAAAGAATCATCCATCAACTTTTAAATTAAAAATTAAAAAAATTTAAAATTTTCTCTCAATATTTTAATTTTAATTGTTAAAATTTTAATGCAATTCAATCATTTTACCTACATAAAATATTAGTCTTCAACTTTCAAGAAATAATTTATAAAAATTAGTCTGCATATTCTTATAATTTCTTCTTGTCACACCCCAATACTGACGATATAACCAGCACAAAATATGAAATAAACTCATATTCTATAAGTTTTAATTAGCAAAAAAATTTAATTTAAAATAATGATAAATTATTTATGTCTAAGTTTAAAATTCATAAGCTCTTACCATTTTGTATAAATTTTGGCAGAATCTGCCCTATAATTAAGACATTCAAAAATTTTTACAATAAAAAGCCCTGTCAATTAAACCAGAAAGTAATTTCGCTCCACACCAGTAGATTTCACAATAATAAAATAAAACTAGGACCTAATTATGATATATGCAGAACACTAAATCTATAATGTTAATATAACACATAATTACATCAAAATGAATAGTCAAAGAGTGCTCCCACTATTCAAAAAGAAATACTACCCCTTATTGTTCAACAACAGGTGCCTGGTTAATAACAATATCTGAGACCAAAGAAAGTTTCCGGTGAGTAGTGTCCCAATTAAAATTTAAGAGTAAATATAATTAACAATAATAATTAAAAAGCTTAAATTGAATAAATAAAATCAATGAGATCTCAAATCTCACAGGCCACCTAATTCTATATAAATATATAATTCATACGTGTATGAATGCAATTAGTGATGACATAGCATAAAAATTTCACTTTCATACCACAATGTATGTTATAAACAATTAAGAAATATGAAACTCTTTTTTTTTTAAAATATAACTAATTCAACAAATATCATTATAAAATAATAGTAGCTTTTAAATCTCATTTTCATTTTCATTTTTTTCCATAAAGACTTAATCAGACCGATTGACAAGTGTGGATACAAAGTCCACAAAAATAACTAACCAACAAGTATAGACACACAACTCATGAGGATAAATAACTAAGCATGGCTAGAAGCCACGAAACAAGCGCAGGCACAAAGCCTACGAAAACAAGCGTGAGTACAATGCTTACGAATTAATATCCCTTCATTGCATGTACGTTGGCCTTTGCACGAAACTAGCACTTCCTACAAATACCCTGTTAGCTAGGTATATCATGGTATGCCAAGGATCAACGAAATTGTTGCTAGCATCCAGCATTCTAAACTCAGTTCCCATAATTAAATCAAGAGTGCATGGAATTATAACATTCACTGAAAACTATTCCTTTCAAAATATAATATTCAATTATTAAATTTTCTTTTCAATTTTCTCCATACACGAATCACTTTATTAACAATTGTAATATAAATTATAAATTTAAAAAACAAAAATATTTAGAATAAATAATCAGTTAATAATGTATCAGATCCAAATATTCCTTCACAATAACTTATGCTTCATGAATATAAAGCAAATTCTATAACAAACCAATTAATATAAAAGTGAGGTGAGTAAAAAGAATTTTATAAATTATAAAAAAAGAATTCACAAGAATATTTATGCAATATATAAAGGAATAGTATAAAAATATAAATAAAGTAATTTTATAAACATTTAGCAAGAAATTATTTGGGACACTATCCATTCACTTGAGAGTTTTTTAATAATTTAACACTTGCTTCATTTTAACTTCGAACTTAATTCCAAGGGTGCATTAATTTTTTCTAATAAGCCAATCAAAATTTTAAAATCACTTATTTATTCTTTTCTTACTATAAAAACATGTGTTTAATATGCTAACCATTAACAATCAATAGGGTTCTTTTCATCCTAATAAGTTCTTTACCTCCTTCAATTTCACATATCAATTAATTTCTTCAAATAATTAGTAACATTTAAATTAATTAATTTCAAATAATATCACAATTATACATAGATAGCCAACATTTTTTTATTAAATTATTAACTTAACAATAACCCACCAAGAACAAAAGAAAAACCTTTTCCTCTCATTTATGCCTTCTTCAATACTTAATAAAACGTCGCAAGCTACCAAGTCTCTTTTGCTTTAATTCCCTTTCCAAAAATTCTTTTATAATAATAATTTGAATAATTCAAACTTCCGAACAAACTACCAAGATAATGGGACATAAGCAAAGGGTAAAGTGGAGCAAAAGAAAGGCGTCATTCAAGGGTTATCAGGTCAGCATTTTCAGATATGTATACAATGTACAAGAGCAAAATCCCCATAAGCGAGCGATTGGTTCATGAATTTCAAATTCCATAAAAGATTGTCATAGTTTTAGGAAATTACATAATAAACCATACATCTAAGAGGAAAGATAAGAGACGATGAGAAATAGGATGTTCAATGCCATGTTCGCATAGTAACATTTTAAACGGTAAGATAGAATTATGCATTTACCAAGAGAAATTACAAGTGAAGAACCAATTTCATATTAATCTCCATTGACAATAACCCAAAACAACCACATCAAAATTACTTGATGGAAATATTCACTTCACCTTTAAATTTCAATTTACTCATATCCTACTCTAAACAGAGCCACAAGCGACTGCAAGGCTAGGAAGAGAAATCACAATTACAGCATCCTACATACACTCTCACAGAACCAGCATGAAAGAGAACTCAAAAATCCTTACCTCAAGTTAGCAATATCAGAAGCAAGATGAGTTGCTTGAGAAAAAAATGGAGAAGGAAGAAGAAGCATGTCCAACAGCCCACCACACAGAAAGCACAGAGACGGACATGAGAAACAGAACCAAGAAAAGATTGATGGAAGTGTAAGGAACCACAAACTCGAGAATCAAACGTCAACAGTGACAAACCCACAGCAAAACTGATCGGTGACTGACTAAACAGCAGGGGAAGGAGAACGAAAAAGACAGAGAATAACAGGGGACTTGAATTCAAAGCTTCTCTCTCGATCTCCAGATGATTCAACCAAATATGGGGAAGTTGGTGACTAGAATCACAGCAAACTACAAGAAAAAAAATCGAAGAGAAATGAAGGATCCAGAATTTTTCTCCTGGTGCATGTGTTTGATTGAGAGAGAAGAATTTTTGAACATTACGAAATTGTGAAAATTATAAGAGAGGATACAGCATTTTTCTTTAATAACCATAAAGACACAGCACTTGGGTAATTTTTTTTTATAATTTTAAACTAAATAAAACTAACCTATAGCTCAAAAGAATTCAAACTCTAAACCTTCAACTAAACTATTAGCATATGTTCCACCAATTCAAGACTCTTCATTTGCCACGAAACTAATTTAAATAAAGTATAAATTGGGAGAAATTTTTTTTATTTAATTTAAAATTTAAAGTCATTACACTTATGAATTTGAATTAAAATTTTATAATTTATTTTGCTTTAATCAAACTCTTATTGTTTTGATCCATTGAATATGTTAATTCCTAAATGTTAAAATTAATAAATTAATTATTAATTTTTCCAAAAAAAACTATTTTTGAAGTATATAGAAAATTTGATTTAGTATCTTTGGTCAAAAAAGAAAAAAATAATTTGATACAATTTTTACATTTTCTTAATTTTTTATAAATATTATATATATAATTATGCAATTAATTATAAAGTTGTATAATCTTTTAATATCTTTTTTAAAATAAAAATAATTCAAGAATTTTAACCTTGAGGGATTAAAAAATCTAACACATTAAACTAAAAGGGCTCGACAAAAAAAAAAAAGGCATGGGAACTTAATTTAAAATTTAAATTTTAGTTTAAATTTATCTCTTAAAAGTTCTCGATGATCATATCTCAAAAGAATATAAAAATTTTTTTTCATTATTTTTATCTTTTTTAATCTCTATAACAATTTTTTTTCATAATTTATGGACAAATATTTAATAATTACACTTGAAAATATTTTTTTATATTTTTCCAAACTTCATATTTATCTGTTTAGAAGCATTTCATATTTGTATTTCAAATCATTTATCTCTATTTTTTAAAAAAAATTTCTTAAATTTTTGTTTTAAATTTTATTTTAAAAAGTCTTTGAGGACCACCCAATGAATATATTTGTACTTATAATCATATTGTTTCAATATATAAAATTTAAATTCATTAATTAACCATTAGTCTTATCATAATTAGACCATGTTCCCACATGTAAAACTGTCAATCACTCCCTCATCTGGTTTTTTAAAATTTTGCTCATTTATATACTCCCTTCACTAAAAAAATGTAAGATATTCTTAATTAAATTTTACCCTTTAATAAAGTAGTTACTTGTCTTTAAACTAACCTTATTCCTACTTAATATGTTGTTTCATTTTAAATAAATATAAAATAATTTATTCAATATGGATACTTTTGCAAAAAAGACAACGATTAGATTTTAAAATATTAAAAACACCTTACATTTTTAAATATTTAATTTATCAAAAAAAATATTTTATATTTTTAAATGGAGGAAGTATAATATATCATAGTTACTGCACATCATTTTCTTTTTGATAGGTATTGCTGTTTTTAAGTAACTGCCTGTTCTTTTATTATTATTGTTGTTGTTTTTTAAGAGTAAAAAGTATTTACAAATTATATAATTACACTTTCTGATTTTTTTTGTTGTATATATCAAATGCCTCCAAATCTCATGAGTTACTTCAAGTCATTTCAATTGTCACAGGTCTTAAACTTAAGTTTCTCAAAAGGCTATGTGGTAAAAAAACAAAAAAATCTCAAAAGACAACTCCAAAAATACATTCCTTCCATTCATATAGGAAAAGGATTACAAAAATACAAATAAAGTGCAATAAAAAGCACATCGCCATATTCTATTATTACTTTACTTATAAAAGTTAAAAGGCTCGAATCTAAGGCACACCAATGTTATCACATTAATTATAAATTAACCGAAAAGTACCATATGACTGCTCCTTCTTACTACACCTACCAGCTTCAGTGGTTATCAACGAACTCTGTCACCTTTGCAATTAGATCTCGCGTTTGGCGACCCGTATTTGGGTCCGAATCCACCGCAACTTTGTTCAGGTAAAAGCTATGGGTCATACCCGAACTCACAAATAGCTCCACTTCTTTGTTGGCCTTCTTCATGGCGTCATAATACTCCATCTCTGTGTCTACTATCAAGTCCATCTCCGCCACGCACAGCAGAATCGGCGGCAGTTTCAGCCCCTCCATCGGCGGCGCACCTTCGCCCATCGGGCAGGTTATCGGGTGGTCCTTGTTGCTACCCGCCGGCAACGCCAAGCTCAAGAACTTGTCTAACATGTCCACGGTTAAGAACGGTGTTTGAGGCTTCTCTAGCTCTGACCTGCTCCTCTTCGACCGGACAAAACCCGGGTGGATCGGCACCCCGCCGGCCAACCTCACCGGGCTTAGCTCTAAATTCCCAGCTCTCGCGGCCACCTCGTGGACAACATTGCCGCCAGAGCTGTCTCCGATGAGGAAGACACGGTTGAAGTCGGCATGTTTAGAGAGCCATGGATCATGGGAGTCGCCTTTAGCGACGGATTGAAGCCATAGAAGCGACGATAGCCCGTCGTCCATGGCGGCAGGAAGACGGTGCTCCGGGGCTCGCCGGAGATAAGGGGAGACACAGATGACTCGGGCCGACCGGGCGAACTGGGTGTACACATGGTAGTACATGAACCAGTCGGCTTCGCTTATGCAGAACCCACCGCCGTGGAAGTGGAGGAGCACCGGGAGCTTGCCGGTGTCTGCGGCAGCTGATGTCTCTGGAAGATAAAGCCTAACGCGGCGGCCTGACTTGCCATCGATGATGACGTCACGGGTCGCGACGCCGTCAACGAATTGCTCATGAGCAGGAACCGCTTCAGCCATGAACTTGAACTCGGGTGGACCGGTCCATATCCGGTCCACTGAACCGTCATCATAAAGTCTGAGCCAACCGGACACTTCATCCACGAGCTTCTTCTCCTGAACCATGATGATGATGATTTTGGATTCAAAGCTTAGAGAAAAGAAAGAGAAAGAGAAAGAGAATGATATAAGGATGAGTGTAGGATGATTTTGGATTGAAAGCTTAGAGAAAAGCAAGAGAATGACACAAGGATCAGCGTATTACAGGCAAAGAAATAAGCGTTTGTTGCCTTTTTTATAGTGGAAAATTTGTGTGGTAATAGAATTCAGCTTATCCAAAGAAGAAGAAGCTTCAAAGAAATTCACCGTGAAAAAGCGTGTATGATGCATACACATCTATAAAATATTAATCTGCATAGTTTATATGAATTAGGTCGTAAAAAATTGAACTTGCTGTGAAACTATCAATTTCATTTTAAAAATATCAATAATAAAAAAAAATAGAGGGGAGTGATTAATCAGGTCAGAGAAGTTCTTGCATGGAATGGGGACATCATGTCATTTATGGAAGACCATGAGGGTTGGAGCTTTTTTTTTTTTAAAGAACTTATCAGAGTCAAATTTTAAAGTCCTAATTTTTTTAAATACTATCAATTTGTAAGTTCAAAACCTTATAAAAGCAAACTTAAATGATAGGTGGCCGAGCTAGTGTTTCCGGCTTTATTCATGGTCTATGCAATAAAAAGAGAGACAAAAATTACATTGATTTTGTTATTAATATTGATGATAGAGAGAGAAAAATCAAGATTAAATAGGTACTCTATTTCAAAAATAAAGTTATTAAAAATTATAATATACAAAATTTTATTTAATTAAACTAATATAATATATTATGTTTTTATTGAACAGATTATAGGTGATATGATATCCTAATTCATGCAATAATTTCTCCACCAAACAAAGATTTTGAACCTACCATTCTAAGACCAGCAAAACGCTTATCATATATACCGTGTATACAATAAAAAATAAGGAGTCTGGTCCTACACAATATTGCTGACTCTTGGAAAAAAAATATCAAGGGGCAATCACAAATAAATCCTTGAAAATGTAATAATCACAATGAGATTTTAAGAAATATATTTAAGATTAAATTTTTGTGTGTAATCATACCCCTCTGTAATTTAAAAAGTTATAATTTTTTAAATCATTTTATTCAATTATAAAACAAAATTTGCTAATATTTATATCAAATTTGTAAACGATATAAAATTAGTTAGACTTTGTTAACAAAAAGTTATAATTTTTTAAATCATTCTAGTCATTAAAAGAATTAAACTTGTAAAATACTTATACCAAACTTATGAATTATATAAAATTAATTGGACTATGCTAAATAAAGAAAATTGCTGACAAAAATTTTTTATTCCTTAAATCATTATACTAAATTTATGAACCATATAAAATTAATTGTAGATTGGTACTAAAGTAATTTTTTGTAGAAATTTAATATCAAAAAAATCCCTTGGATCTAACTATCATTATCACATTTTATAAGATCAAATTATTATTTTTCTATTTAAAAGGGATTTATTTATTGTTCATCCTAAAAATCAAATGTTATTAATTAACCTTTAACTTTATAGGAAGACATAATTTAACTGGCACTTTAATTTCAATTAACCTTTATCTTAACTTGATTGAAAAGGTTGTATATCTTGAAAAGTATTGGGGCTTAATTACTATTTATATGTGAAATTTAATTTGATAATTTAAATAGAATAATGACGTTGAGATAGCTATTTAATTGAACTTGGTAAATTATTGGGACATTAAAATTAATAAAAATATCATTGTCAATACACTCAACTTACCTGAACCTTTTTCACCAAAACAAAAAATTATAAAATCTAAACCGTATATAAAAATTTAAATTTAGAGAATTGCGAGAGGAAGTGTCTCGAATTCTCAAGTACGGTGCCGTAAAATATATGCACTTTTTCCAGTTACTCCGCGTCTTTGTGGTTTACTCCGTTGTCCTTAAACTACAATACACGACTTCGAACTGGCATTAAAATATATATATGCACTTTTATTAATTAAATCATGCTTGTGGAAATTGTGGTCCGTATTGTATATGTAAATAGAAGTCAAAGTCAATTAAAATAATAGAAAGGAATAGAAGAATCAAGTCAAGGTCCACTGAATTGAATTACTTTATTTTTTAAGGATTAAAGTATAAAAATATTCAATCAGAGGTCGGCCAGGAACATCATGCAATATTTGCTTTAACATTATCAAAACACAAAATACGAGACACATAATACTGTTATGATAATTAAAATTAATTTAATCTCCTATACTCTCTTTATTCAAAGCATTTTTGAATAGTTAAATATTAAAAAATGTAAGGTATTTTTAGTTTTTTGAAGTATAATTATTGCCTTTTTTTTAAAAAGTGCCTCTATTAATGAATAACTTTATATTTATTGTAGAGTATTTAATAAGAATAAATATAAAAAAATAGGGTTAGTTTGAAAATAAGTAACTACTTTGTTGGAGATGAGATTCGGTTAAAAATACCTTACACTTTTAAACAGATAAAATATAAGATTATTATAACACAAAGGTTTAAAAATTAGTTTTAAAAGATTGAAATTCCAAGAAACCTTTTTTGTAAAGATGTTTGAGTTCAAACCATAGTTTAAAACAAGTTAAACAAAATAGCAAAAGCATAAAAATCAATTAAAATCCTCAAAAGCATCAAATGGAGCAATTTAGAAATTCTCCATAAATGTGTTGTCCTCCGTGGCATGTGTGTCATCTACCACGGATGATGGCATAGAGTGATTAGATTTCTCGTTATGTAATATGTTGAGGTGCACTCCTGCTATCATGCAAATAGTTGTCATGACAGCACTTTAGGACTAACTTTTAGAGTAGACTGTTTCGCCATCTAACATTTGGCTCGAGCAATTCAAGTATCCACATATAGCTTTTTGAGTCACTTAGCTATTAGCATCAGTTTTACAACCAAACACTTAACCATTTAAAAGTTGGAACCCAAACACGAAATTGACCATTTTTAGTTCAAAACCACAACAAGAGTATCTAAATTCCCCAACCTAGTGCCAATGACCTTAAAACCACTTAAACTAACTTAAATAGATTATAAACAACCTGATTAAACAATCATACAACTATTTTCATAATAAATCAAAAGGGGTAGTATTAACCACATATCTCAATCCTATTGGCCATTCTAACACATAAATAACACAAAAACATCATTTGCGTTGATATCTTAGCCTCTCACAACAAATTCATCAATTATACATTATTCCAAGCCGAGATATCCACAGATCATACAATATATAATGCAAGTGACCCCAAAATATAACATGATCCTAAGTTGGCATAAGTTTTGATAAGATATTCATTACAAAACCATAATATAGAGAGAGAGGACTATACAATCACAAGTCTCTCAATCCTCTGTAGCACCTTTCTTCCCCTTATCCTTATTGGAGTTTTTAAATGTAAAATGTAACCATAAGGTAGGTTGAGGATTCAGTAACTAAATAATCTAAAAAACTACTCATGTGTAAGAACAGTATGTGAGTATGTGAAGTGGCATTAAAACATGTAATTTAATTATCAATTTTACATATATACATGGTTATACAATGATGATATACATGATCAACATATCGCCTTATACCCTCTTTATTTCCTCTGACTGAATTTGTGGACGGACAATTTAATAGAACCAAGTCCATGTGAATGGACTAGCTTAAGTTCACCATTTATGGGAGGCAGCCTTGGCCAAAGGTGCCTTCACCAATGATGGACCACAAATTTTTCTTTCCTGAAATACTAGTGTCATATGTCCAATCTATCGCAAATAGTACTGAGACTTTCAAACAAGAATAAGACTATGTACCTGGGCCTCCCCAATACTGATATATCATATGAATTTAATACAATGTTCCCTAACAACTCTAGGGTAAACTCCTATTCTCTCACAATGATCATACTCAAATATTATGCTCAAACATTTCTACACATAGCCACATGTAATTTATTCTTGAACAATTATTTTCATAATGAATTATACATTTTTACAAGTATATACACATATACATAGGATTTAGCATAAATCTTTCAAAACCCCATATATGCAAACATATAAGTACATTTCACTTCACATATTGTTTCTAAATTCCAATCATTTTATACTAATAATATACTAGTTCAAAATAATAATACAAAAATTTTCACAATTTCATACAACCATCCAAACACATAAATAATAAGTTTAGATGATTTGGTTATCTCAATCTTTTTGTCACTAAAAAGATTATTGTAGTCAAATACTAGCTCTACAAGTGTCCACTAGCATAACAATGCTCAGTTAATATTTAATCTACAAAATTAAATATTTAATCATCAATTCTCACTCCAATTAACCCCTTTTAAGTCAAATTTTGGGTACTTACTAAGCCTAAAATCCCTCTTTAATACCATTAATACTTCTATGACACTCCATTAGTTTCATTTAACACCCAACCACATAAACAACACCAATTCTTTATTCACGTTGATCCAAATATCTCAAATCTCACTTAGGGTTCGTCTAAACCCTAATCAAAAATTCTAAATCACTACAAAATCTATAAATTTAGGTTTAAAAACTTGATTTAACTTCCCAAAGCCCTAACAAATCCAAGGATGAATCTTGCTCAAAATGATCCTAAATTTCTCCCAAGATAATGCCCTATCAAATCCCAAGCCTTCACCATCGCCTCTCTCATGTTTTCTCTTCTCCTCCTTCTGTTTTTCTCATGTGCGAACAATTTGATATATTTAGATTTTTGCCTATCCACCACGGCACATGGTGCATCCACCACGGTGGATGGCATAGAAAGGCTTATCATGTTTTAGGCCTCTTTTTGTGTCTTAGTCTGCTCGAACTCCAACTTAGCCCTCTTTTAAGATTGTCCAAGGATCCAAAAACCTCATTAGTCATTTATAAACATCACTAATTCATAATTCACTTTTTTGACCAATTTACCCTTCTTAAACACTTAAAATTTCCAAGTTCAAAAATTCAAGATGTTGCAAATCTAGTAGCCTAAAGTGAGAAAAAAGATAAAAATACATGTAACATTGTCAGAGTTGGTGCAAAAGTAACCAAACCATTAACTTTATCCTAACATTATTAGTTTCCAATGTTAAATGCTAATTGTGCTTGTCACATGTCATTCTTTGCTAATATGGACTAAAAAAGGGGCAAATTATTCACAAAATTGTCGACTAGGAGCATCTAATAGCCTAAAGTGAGAAAAATGATAAAAATACCCATAATATTACCAAAGTTGGTGTAAAAGTGATCAATCCATCAAAATCTTTAAATGTTGATCATTTAGTTAATACCTAAGCAGAAGTTGATCATTTTTTCACTGATATAAACAAAAAATATTCTCAAGTTAATTTCTGTGGAGGTTGATCGATGACGTATCCCACCAAATCTCATTTTTTGCTAACATATCCCGCCCCCGCCCTCCCTCCTTCTTCACTCATTTTTCTTATCTACAAAACCTAAGATTTAACACAGTGAGATAAGTTGTACACATTAAAGATCGAAACTAAGCATACCTCTTTCATTGCCTACCTTAAGAACATTACCATAACCTTAAGCAATTTCATTCATGATAAGTTTAAAGAAATTCTAAAATGATTTTCACCACTGTTGTAAAAAGGTTAGCAATTTAACTTGATGTTTAGTCGAAACAAAATTTTCTCACACGATATTCATACGACGATAGATCAACCTCTATAGAATATCACCTAGGAATTTTTTTTGTCCATATCAGTAAAAAAAAATGGTCAACTTCTGCTTAAGTGTCAACTAAAAGGTTAACATTTAAGAGATTTGATAGATTGGTGACTTTTGTACTAACTTTGGCAACATTATGAATATTTTACCATTTTTCTGACTTTAGACTGTTGGAAGCTCTTAGTTGATGATTTTGTGAGTTTTTTTGCCCTTTTTTAGTCAACAATAGCAAAGACTGACACATAGTAAGCACAATCAACATTTAATATCAAAACTAATAACGTTAGGAAAAAATTAATGATTTGATCACTTTTACACTAACTCTAATAATTTTATGAGTATTTTTGCCCTTTTTTTTAACTTTAAGTTACTAAATACTTCTGACTGACCACTTAGTAGATACTTTTGCACCTTAGCCCTATTTTTAGTTATAGTGAATATAATTTTTTTAAAAATTTTACCCTTATCCCAGCCTTTTCCTAGAAACACACACCAATGCACACCCAAATATGTTAATGCTAGACTTGAACCCGGGACCTCTGTCTAATGAGAGAGGTGGCATGCTGCTGTAACAATTAACTATTGATATTATATTGAATATAATCAATTTTATTGCATATAAGATTTAATTATGAAGAAAAGTAAACGTATACGGTATCCATGTGCGATACAATATACGTATGTCATGCACTTGATAATAAGTATCACAAATTCTAATATTTATATTATGATTATTTTCAACAAAAAAGTTACTTAAAAATTTTTAAAAATGTAATATTTTGATTGAATATTGTAAATATCTTCATATACTTCAAAATTACTTATTTAAAACTTAAGATGCTCATACTTAGCAAAAGTTTTGAAATATGAATTATATATTCTTGCACTTATATTTTAAATTTTTAAAAATTGTTATATTCACCGTCTCGTACTGTATAACATTCCATATACATAATTTTCTTATATGTTCTTTTAAAATAAATTACTTGTATGTGAATTTAATTATATATAGGTAAATGGGCAAATTAATTTCTAAACTATAGGTTCAGCAATATATGGGATCCTAAACTTATCTTTTGTGCTATATTCTCTTTCAACTTTTGAAAATAATACAATTTAATTCCTGCCGTTAATAATATTAACTTTAACAATTAGTTGGATAGAAAATGACAAAAAATAATTTCAAAAATTATTAAAAAATAAAAAATCACAATAAAGGACCCATAAAATTACAAATAAAGACCAAAAAAATACAGAAAAAACAAAAAAATTGTAAATTTTTATATTTTTATTTTTAATTAATTAATAGTTAAAGTCAATTTTTATTAATAACAGGCCTCAGATTAAATCATTTTTAAAATTTAAAAAAACACATTGTACAAAGAATTTTTGGAATAAAAAAAGAAAAGAGTTTAAAATTATTTTTCTTTTATGTTTTATGATTGAAAATTTTAACTGCTATACCTGTAGAGCCTTATTAGTTTATACGGTAATGCAGTTATTTTAAATATCTATGGAGATTCCAAAATCTCACGTGATAAAAGAATTTAACAATTTAATTTATTTATATTTTTAAGTGTTAGCAATAATTTGTTTAAGCATGTACATATATGTTTTTAAAGAATTTTAATCATCATACTTACAAAGCCTTATTGACTTATATAATAATACGATTATCTTAAATATCTAAAGAGATTCCAAAATTTTACACGATAAAAAAATTAAATTTATTTGATTGATTTAATATATAATTTATATATATTTTAAAAACTTAATTGTTATATTTGCAGAGTCTTATTAACTCATATGATAATACGATTATTTTAGAAGTTTATGAAGACTCAAAAATCTCACGTGACTAAAAGATATAATCGGTAAATGTGATTACAACTTCAATACATTAATTTGATTAATTAATCTTCTAAATTGTGTATTATATCATTATTTACCAAAATCACTTATTTATTATAGAAATCAAAAATCATTACATCTGCGAGAACTTATTATCTTACACGATGATGTGAGTAATTTAAGTTTCTACGAAGATTCTTGAAATCTCACATGGAACTTAAATAAATTATTAATTTGGATTATAAAAGAGAGTAAATGTTAATGATGGACCTTTGAAACTCATATTCATATAAGTTTTACTCTCATATCTGCGAAACCTTATTGATTTACATGATACAAGATTATCCTAAATATCTGCAGAGATTCAAAGTCTCACATGATAAAAGGATTAAATAATATTTACTTTGAATATACTTTAATGCATAATTATACAACGTATATTTTTAAATATACAAATCTTAATTGTTATACCTATGAAACTTTATTGACTTATACGGTACTATGATTATTCTAAAGGTCTACGAAGTTTTAAAAATCTCCCATGGCCAAAAGATCTAATTAGAAAATGTGATTATAATTCAAATTTATTAATTTAATTAATTCTAATGGACATGTCTGGGGATTTATGGGCAGGATAGAGGATGTTCCAATTTAATTACTTTAAGAATAAAAATATTTTAACATATGCTTGCTCCTGAAAAAATACTTCAAAAACAAAAGATGCACCTTTGTCTTTTTTTATTTTTTTTAAATTTTCATTTTGTTCTCGTTTTAGTGTTCCTTCTATTTTACTAGTTGTCGTGTTTGGGTTTTAGCTTAACTAGTCATTAGTGCTTTACCCCAAAAAAAAAAAAAAACGGAAACTAGTCATTGTGCTTAATGAATTGTCAATTGTTTTTGCGAGATTTTCATTTAATTTTTTCTTTTTCTTCTTTCTAATGGAATCATTTACCATCGTCGGCAGTAAAATGGAATATAATCATTCATTTAATTTTATTAAAGTTTTCTTTAGTCTCACTTTCTTAGTAAATTAGTGATTTTTAATATTATCTTCGTATAAAGTATTTGTGAAATGTTTCAGTGAAAACATACTAATTTTAATTTAATTTAATTTGATAATAATAATAATAATTAGGCCAGTGTGTGTATATTTAATCCTTTAATTTTGTACAAGATTTCATTTTAATATCTTAATTTTGTAAAGTATCTTTTCAATTTTTTAACCCTAACATCATTAGTTCCATCACCAAAAAAAATATATTAAACTTTATTGATAAAATATTCAAATGTGAACATATTAAATTTATTTTAAAAAATAATAATAATGATTGGCAAAAAAATTCATTTGAAACTCGTTGTATTGAGGTTAGAAGATTGAAAAGACACTTTATAAAATTAAGAGACTAAATTAAAACTGTACATAAAGTTAGAGAATAAAAAAAATATACTTTTATCAATTATTATTTACACATTAGATTGTATTTGTGGCTAAGAGTCCTACAACAACAAGAGAGAACAATTATTTTATAACATGCAAGAAAAATAAGAAAATTGTAAGCAAGTAAAATTAACTCATTAACATGGTAACTAAACCTAATTGGGTTCAGATTGGGCGTGGGAAAAATGAGAAATGGATTCAAATTAGTCAAACAAGCTAAAACTAGCTAATTAGAACCTATTTTGGACTTTCTTTACGTCCTCTATGCATCTTATCATAGCTATTTAAGCCACAATGAAGAAAGCTTATCCGATCTCCATTAATTTTCTATAAAATATTATCTCTGCCTTAATTTATAAGATAGTTTTGAATAAAATTACACATACTAATAAAGTCCACTTTACAATTTTATTTTTTCAAAACTAAAATATAAAGGGAAAATTTTATATACAGATCCCACGCAAGAAAATTAATTACTTAAAGGTTCATTGATTATGTCAATTGTTAATAAAACTTGAAGTAATTAATTTTTTTGTGTGGGACTTCAACGTAATTCTCCTAGGTATAAACTTTCAACTGTATTTGTCATAGAACATTAAAGAGAGAAAATATATGAGAAGTATAATATTAAAAAAATATCATTAATGAAATTTTATTTTTATTAAAATGTTTATATTTTGTGATATTAAATTTTTTTTAAAATATTTTATAAATTTAGACAGAGGGAGTATTATTTGTGAGATGACAGAGAGACAATGTAAAGAAAGTGAGGCCAGGTGCCTCTCCTGGAATTCAGAGTTACGAGAATTGCTTTTTTTTCCCCCTTGGTGGGGTCTTTATGAGTTAGCTAATTTATATTTTTATTATTATAATAAAATGAAAAAAAGAAACATGAATGAAGAATATTACCAGGGTTTCTAAGAAACATTGCTAACATACCAACCACCAAGCAAACTTATGCAAGTAGGTCCATGAGGCCCAAAGATTTCCTTCCGATTTCCTTCCGAGAATGATTACCCTTTTCGGGGGAATGTCCCTTCAAGTAGTTGTAGGAAAGATGAAGTTTATATGGGAAAGAATATGGTCGAGCTTATCAAGTAATTTTATTTTTATTTCAATATTTAATACTAGTTACAGTAAATTGATACAACTTATTGGAGTTTGTATTATTTACTATTAATTTCATAAACATCCAACAATGCATAGGGAGCTAACCTAAGTCAAACTAATATTTTTTTCCCCATTCTTCACATGGGAGGATTAATTAACTATATGTATGCGAATGAGTAATAATTTTGGTAGTCCAATTTTGTTTTAGTAAAAAATTAAACAAATGAGTTCATACTAAATTTGCTAGAATTTAAGCATTATCGCATTCAAGGAATAAGTTGGTAGAAATTAAAAGAAAAATAAAAAATGATGACATGTAATGAAAGAAAGAATAACCAATGTAGATTTTGCTGGATAAGTTATTGTCTATCTGTGTGATCAATGAATTATTGATTTTTTTTAATTACCCATAAGCATTCTATCATTAAAAGTAATTCTGTTCGAGACATTATCGAGCACTAGATGTAAGTATATCTTTTAATAAAAATTTAAATTAGTTTTTTTTATTAGATCTAACTCTTGTTGGTAATAAATTAATGATTTTTCATGGAGCTTAAAAATTTCTAGCAAATGGGCTAACAAATTCTCTTTCAATATTTTCGCTATTTTCCCAAGTCATTTTCGCCCAATAATGTTTTTCTTTAGGCATAGCCCAATAACAATTTGATTTTCCCCTTGTATGCTGCCAACCCAAAAAGAAGAGTTGGGCTGGGCCGTTTTAGTCTAAGCCCAGTCTCATTTTCAAGTTCGAAGTGTCTTATTAAATCCAGCATTTTAATTAAATACAATGCAGGTCAACATCATATAATCTCTATCTCTATGTCTGAATAATTTTATTTTTGGTGAAACTCTATCTAATAATTTACTAAAATTTTTTTAAAGTTATATTTAAAAATTTAATTCAAAAATACACGTCAAATTTAATCATAACACTAATACAATTGAAATATATATATATATATATCTATATTATAATGAATTAGATACCAAATAATATGATCAAATTAAATAGTATAAATTTAGTTTTTGGTTAAGAACTCTTGTCCTCTATAAACTTTAACTCAATGTCGGTTCTAACCCCAAAAACAGGATCTTAGCTAAACAGACTTGGGCTCAAGCAACCCAATCACTAAGTATTGTTTCTTTTTCTTACTTTTGATATGGGATTATCTTCAATTCTTCCTCGCCTATCAGGCCCAATATGAATATTATTTTACCTCGATAAGTAGATTTTTACGTGTGTGTGTAATAATTGTTAGGAAAAATTATCCTTTGATTTCTATTGCTTTTACTTCAATAAACTTTAGTTCATGAACTTTAACTCAATAAAACTTAATCCTTATAGTTTAAACTCATTAAAAATTTAATATTAAATTTTAATTTGTGCAATTCAATCTTTATAATTTTAATCATTTAAAATATTAGTTCCTACATTTCAAGTAAACTACAAGAATTAAAATTATGCTTTAAACTATATGAACCTATATTTTAAATGATTAAAACTTGAGAAATTAAGTTGCAACAATTCAAAATTCAAAGATTAAATTAAAATTATAGGGATTAACTTGCACGACATTAAAATTTAAGAATTGAATTTTAATTGAATGAAAATTATAGTCGTGAAATAATTAATTTTTCATAATTATTTTATAAACAGAAGTATGATTCACTATGTGTAAATAATGGGTAAAGTCATAGGGAAGTCCTAGCTAAGTAATTTAGTCACTAATAGGTCCCATATATGGCAAAATACCATAGGATAATGTGTAAATTCCGTAAATTGACATGTAATGGGAATATATTATTATCTGGAACTTATTCATAATTTATCCTAAATAATATGACTTATTGAATTGTATGCCAATATAGAATCAACATTAATCATATTCAAACTTTTAAGCTTTTGTCCCTATAACCCATTGAAGTCTAAGATACATTTGACTTTTCTTATTTTGAAAAAGTTAATTAGGATTGTTTGACAAATCACACATGATAAAATCTCGTATTTGTATATATAGCACTTGATGGTACACAAGGCCTCATATGATAGTGCTTGATATGATCTAAATACTACACATTTTTTTAAAAAGGAGTATTAATGCTATATTATATGATATGTTCTGACTTGGTATAAGATATCAAATTATATGAAATATAAAGGGAAATAACACTTCAGATTTCTATATTTTAACCATGTTTCATTTATAGTCTCCATAATTTATTTTCATAATCTCTTGTCCCTTTTATCTGATCTGTTTGAATGATTAGTTCCTTTATTTTGAACAATATTTAGAAAAATCATGAGCTAGCCAAAACATTGTTAATTTTGTGTGATGAGCCCATTTTAAAAGACTAGCCTATTAGAAGAGAGAGTCCCTCACATTTATAAACCCCACAATACTTGTGAGGCTCTCCGATGTGGGACTTGTGATAATACCACCTTGTCAAGAGCTGACGTCTCTGACGACTTCACTCTATGGTACTTCATTCGACCTTTTGTCGGTCAGAACCCTCTATAGGTAGCCTTTTTCGTGAAGTGCTATAACTACAAGCTATCTATGTAGAACTCCCCCCCAAAAGGCGCCTAGTAAGGGGAGGGTGCCTAGCTGATTTGTAAACCTCATTTCACTAATGTGGCCTCCCGATATGGGACTTATGACATAGACTACCCCTTAAGAGCTGATGTTCATGACGGCTCACACTCCATGACGCTTCACTTGGCCTTCGGCAGGTCAGCCTCTCCATGAGTAGCCCTTTCCACAAATGGTGACTCTCAACAAGAGCACCAATGTCACAACTACAACTTATCTAGGTAAAACTCACCTCAAGAGGTGCCTCATAAGGGAAGGGTGTCCAATTGACTTATAAACCACATTCCACCAATGTGATCTCCCAATGTGGGACTTATAACATTTTGATGAGGTGGATTTAGCACCATTAAACATATTAAATTGTGAGGAAAAAACATGTTGACTTGAAAAATAATATAACATTGTTTGATTAAAAGTTTGGTCTTATTAAAAAGTTGAAAGAGGAATCCTACTTCCTTAAAATGAAAACGTGCAAGTGAAAGGGATTGAGAAGCTATCACACATTTAGCTTGGAGAAGCATTTTGCATTATCATAGTTGGAGAAGCTATCCTCTCTATTACACATTAATAGTTAGAGTTGATTTGATACGTTTAGCCTTTTAATCTTGTTTCTACCACCACAAGCCTTCTTAACCACAGTTGTGTTTTCATGGAATAACTTAGCTCTAATACCACTAACGGATGTTTGTAATCTAAGGAGAAAGAGAAAGAGAAAGAGAGGCAAAGGAGAGAAGAACAAAGGAGGAGAGAGATGATAGAAAGAAAATTAAATAGATAGAGAAATGAGGGATTTTTTAATAATGCTTCTAAATAATTCTGATGTATGGAGTAATATCATAATCTAATTTACATAGGTACCCCAATGCAGATTTCTTCCGTGCACGCAAATATTCTTAGATGAGGTGTAAAACTCCATCATAAGGCGACATATGTCCTTAGGCACTATATATCTTTAGCAAAATGCAATTTCTTCCATTATATGCAAACAGTTTTAGCGAAATGCAATAGTAATCTTTTGTTATTACAATATGTCTTTAGTCATATGCAATTTCCATATGTGAGATGTGACACTTTCTTAGTTATTAAATGCAAATTTCTTCCATGTATGGAAAGATTCATTGATAGCATTTTCTTCTTTTAGTATACATACTTAATTTCCCTTTGGGATGTTCTTGCCCATATTTCAGGGACTCGTGGTAATAAATTTTCCAAACAGGGATTTGTGGGCAATTTTTTCACAAATAACCAAGTAAATTTACATACGAAAATAACATTTTTATTTATTAGTAGTGTGTGTGTGTGTATTTATGTGTGCTAATATCTGTGTGTGATATAATATATATTATTAACATATTTGCATGATATTAATATATAAAATATAACAAAATACATTAATTTAAATATATATATATATATATATATATATTCAATTAAAAAATATATTAAGTTTTGTAAATTAGAATTGGAAGGTCATTAAAACTCAATTGGTAAAGGGGTGCACAAGAAAAAGTGATATGATATTTCTAACAGAGAATAATAATTAGGTCCTAAAAAAATCGATTAATTAAAGTTAAGTCCTAACTAATTTTATAATGTCAACAAATTAAAGTCCCTTGGTCCTTCAATGGTAATTAAAATATAAAAAAAAATTAATCATTTGATCTTTGTAGTTTTGATCTAATTATAACTTAATCTCTCAACTTTGACTCATTATAACTTAGTCCTTGAAGTTTTGATTTAGTTATAAATCAATTCCTGAACTTTATTTTTTACAATTTAATTCTTGAAGTTTCAACCTCTTAAATATTGGTCCTTATATTTTAAAAAATAAAATTTTAAAGATTAAAAATATTTTAAACTTTTAATATTTATAATATTTATAAAGATTAAAAAAGTTTAATAATTTAAAATATTTTAATCTTTATAATTTTTTTCTTTAAAATATATGGACCAGTATTTAAGAAATTAAAACTTGAAGGACTAAATTGTAATAGGCAAAGTTCATGAACTAATTTACAACCAAGTTAAAACATTAGGGACTGAATTATAACAAGTCAAAATTCAAGATCTGAGTTGTAATTAAATCAAAATTACAAGGATCAAATGATTAATTTTTTTAAAATATTAAGTCCAACAACCTTAAGAATTTGCAAGTTCGCCTCTTAATTTTACAACTTTATTATGATAAATTCGTAACTTATTTCTAAATTTTAATAAGGTTGAAGAATAAATAATAAGAAATTGAAAAATGAAGAATCTATTTATTTTATTGATAATAAGCCCATCCATATCCTGTTACATCCATTTTTTCGTCAATATCATGTCATATATACATACTGAAAAATTGGAGACAAAATAGCTTGTGATGATATCAAATTCAATGGTTGAAGTTGGTTCTTACAAGAGCATGAAATGCTGGTTCTCAAGAGGGCCACAGAGAACAGCAACAAATATATCAAGGATATGCACAATACTGAGAAAGAAAGCTCTTTTGTAAATCTTTCGAACTATTAGATTTAATATTTTTTTTAACATTATAGATAAAAATTTGTATTTTTTGTTAAAATTTAAAAAATAAATTATAAACGCATTATAATGGAGTTGCAAACTTAAAAATTAAACTTGCAAATCCTTTGAACTATTAGACTTAGTATTTTATTTTTGAAGACCAAGGGACTTTATTAACACTTTAAAATTAGTCGGGATTTAACTTGAATTGATTGATTCTTTTAAGACTTAACTGTCATTTTTTTATTTTTAATTTTAATTTTTTTAGTAGTGTATTCCTCAACTTTATATCAAACTTTTCATTGCATACATATAAAGATATCAAAAATTGAGGGTATAGCACTAGCATCTACCCACCCTTAAAATAAGAGGGCTCCATCATCACTAGTAGATGTGTGCCTACCAGCATGTAAAAAGTAAAAATAAAAACATAATTGAGTAGGGTGGACAAATTGATAAAATCAATCAGTTATTCTACTTTCCAAGATTATCAAAATATCTTGAATTGATAATCGTTTATTAATAAATATTTAATTGAAATAATAGATGTATATATAATTTCTCTAATTAACAATATAGGGTTGGGTAGCTTAATTGTAATATCAGTTAGAAAATGCACTATGTAAAAATCTTCAAATCCATGCGGATAGTTCTTCGTTAATAGATATCCACTACTACGAGTGGGTTCTATTCTAAAAGTGGAACAACTTATATAATTCTTACGTATTTTTTAATTCAGAATATATATATGGGTTAATATGTAATTTGACTCTTAAACTTTTAAAATGTATATTTTAAATCCTAAATAATTAAAATTTAGGCAATTTCGCTTCCACTGTCAAATTTAAATAAAGGCATAATATGTAATTTTTCTCAAATGAGGGTAAAAGAGAGAGAGGAAGAAAAGAATTTGCTGAAAATCGCACATTAGATCTTAAATTTTTTAAAAAACTAACAAATATTTGTTAAAATTTAATGGTAAGGGCGAAATTACTCCAACTTTAATTGTTTAGAGTTTAGAATATACTTTTTAAAAGTTTAAGATTTAAATCATCCATGAACTTATAATTTAAAATTTAAATTATATATTAACCTTATATATTAATTTGTAGCTATCATGAGTCACATAATAGTCATTGTTGGATTCTGTCTCATTTATGCATGCTTCAATCATAATGATTTTATTCTTAGTAAATGAGGCATGAATATCATTGTCATGAATGTGTGGAATCCACACTCTGTTTCCCCCTCTTCTCTTTAACAATTATTTAGTATATAATATTATTGATTTATCACAATTAAAGTATTAATTTTCAGATTTGAACTCTTAATTTTTACTTTAGAGATATCAAATTTGCTCTGATCCTATAAGTTGTGTGGAATCCACTAGTAAGCCTCAATAATTGACATATTCCACAATTCTAGATGCTTACCTTGATGGAACAAACTTGTGTCTGATTCATCATTGAACAGTTATAGCCACTAATACTTCCTAGCATCTTATGTGATATATAATATTAAAAATACATTTATATTTTTTTTTCCAAATTTTGTTAAAACTACAAGATCAATTAATAATATTGGAGGTACACACATATCTCCTTTAAAAATTTAATAACGATTGTCTGCGTAATTTTATAAAATTTTAAAACAATACTTGTAAATTAACCTTTTATTTTTTTCTTACAGCTCCGGTCCAATTATAAGCATTTTATCACTACATATTGGTTCAAAATTATAAAAAACTAAGTATTTAAAAAAAATTCCATTTTATTCCTATTTTTTGCTGACCTAATTCTTCTCATGTTTGTGAATTTATAACACTTTTCTCACTTATCATAAATTAAAATTAAAGGTAAAAAAATGTATATTTTCATGAGAATAAAGAATTTATTGGTATTTGTGAATTTTTACCAAAAGATATTTATGTTTGAATTGAAGGGAGTATACATTAGAAAGTAAGATTGAACCTACAACCTCATACGATGAGGGCGAACTCAGTTCCATCAAACCATATGGTTATTGGCTACTTGATGTTAGCTCAATGGATGTCTGTGTGGGATTTGAAAAAAAAAATGGAAATTATATTTTCTCTTTTTTTTAATTATATGGAATTTATATTTTCAGCATAACTCAAAAGAAACATTTGAATAATTTTTCCTTTTTCCTTTTTTGAGGTATTATTATTATTGTTTAAATTCTAAAAATTAAATTGTATGAAATTTTTATTCTATTTTGTTCGAATCCTACAAAATATGTCGACTATTTGCTACTAGATGTGAATTAGTTCGGTAGAAGTTAATTAAAGACTTAGACTTTCATGATGAAACAGGAAAAAGAAAAATTCCACTATTTTTGGAAATAAATTTTTTTGATAAGTTAAATGTAAAAAAATATAAGGTATTTTTAATATTTTAAGGTTTAACTAATATTTTTTTTCAAAAATTCTCATAATAAATTAATCATTTTATATTTATTTTAAAATAAAATATTTTATTAAATAAAGATAAACATAAAAAGGTGATATTAATTAAAAATAAGTAATTACTTTATTAAAAAAATTTAATTAAAAATAATTTATATTTTTTAATAAAAGAGTACAAACCTGAGTATTATGGATGTCCATGTAAAAGCGTGTTTGTTTAAGTGTAAAAAAAAATACAAAATAAATTATTTTCATAGGTTAGATATTTTTGGAAAAGTGATTGCCTGTATTATTATTATTATTTGCTTTTTGGGTACACTGAATTTTGAAAAGAGAAAAAGTGATATCTTTTCATCAAAAGTCATAGAAGATGGTGCAACATACTTTGTAATTAAAATAATAAGATATATATCAACTCACGAATTATAATAGTTTGCTGTAGAATGACTCATCTCACATGACAATGACAATTCGCTCTTGTAGTTATTTTTTATTTTTATCATTAAAAAATGGCTTAAAAATCAGCTAGTGCTTGTCTGAGATTAACCAAATATTGGCTAATGCATTGGCTCTAAAAGACGTCATTGGTGATGCAAATGTAAAATTTCTTACAACATTATTATGTTCTTTTTTTATTTTATGTTGGAGTATAAGTTCTTGAAGTGCTAATATTTAATTTTCCTACTCAAAGTGGGATTGATCTTCATTGAAGCATTATTTTTTTCCCTTTCATATATTCTTCAATATTTTCACTTTTTTATATAAAAAAAATATGTTCGCTTTACTTTTATTAATTGAACACTTGACAATAATTAATAGATTATGATATAATTTAGGAAAAATTATGTGTAAGTCTTGTGGAGTTGATTTGTTTATAAATAAGTCTCACAAAATTTAAAAACCACAGCCAAGTTTCTTGAGACCTGAATACAATTTGAAATTAGGCTGAAAAGACAATAATACCCCTATTGAACATATATTATATCAATCAATAATTAATTTATAATTATTTTATCATTAATTTATAATTACAACTTCAACTTCTTACAGCAATAACTTCATATATCCAATAATTAAATTAAACTGATTAGTTTAACTATTAAATATATGAAGTTATAGTTGTAAGAAGTTAAAATTATAATTATAAATTATTGAGAAAATAGTTGTAAATAATTAATATTAAACTTTGTTTGTAATATATTATTGTTTAACTGTTGAACATGTGAAGTTACAGTTTTAAAAAGTTAAAATTATAATTATAAATTATTGATAAAGTAGTTGTAAATTGATGTAATGTATATTTAATAGGAGTATTATTGTTTTTGTAGTGTAATTTCAAATTGCACTAAGGTCCCAGGGGATATCATTTGTGAAACTTGTTTGTGTATAAGTTTGCTCTATGAGATTTATTTGTAATTTTCCCTATAATTTATGCCTTTGCCGCGAAGAACAGACGCTGTTCTGCCTACTTGCAGATGATCCTCTACCTTAATTTTTTGTCTTATATGGGCATGTAACATTCCATTATACGCATTGTAAATATATGTTTAATAGTTTAAAAGGAAAAAACTTATATATATGTATTTATATACTTAACGTAATTGTTAGCAATTAAATTAAAATGTGCAATTTTTAATATGTTCAGGTACATCATTAGCCTATTCTAAATAACTATAGTCTAATTGCCTCTATTGGGATATAACTTTTTCATTTTTTAATTCTCACATGCATTATCCTAATATAAGTAATTAATCATATTTAAAATATGATTAGGTATTAAATTTAGGTATATTTTTCAACAACAATTCAAACCTTGGCTTACTATGTAAAATGGCCAAGGAAGTACTTTTGACATACATTATCATCCTTTTTATGTCACACACATTAACAAAATTTTACATCTATTTTCTCCCCATCATATATATACATATAATAAAATTAATTTATTTATTCAAAATAATTATTTGGATACTCTTCATATTCTTTCTTAATCTTATCATAGTCAATCTCATCTATTCATTTAATAATTTATTTTATTTATTGGTGTAAGATTGCTAATTAAAAAATTAAAATAATTATATTATTTATTTAATTTCTAGAAGCATCATGATACTCCCTTCATATAAAAATGTAAAGAATTTTTAATTGAATCTTACTTTCAATAAAGTAGTTTCTTGTCTTCAAATTAATTATATCTTTTCATATTTACCCCTATTTAATAGTGTATTTTACCCTAAAATAAATATAAAATAATTTATTTAATAAGGGTACTTTTAAAAAAAAAGATAACGATTACACTTTAAAAACTAAAAATACCTTATATTTTTAAACATTTAATCTATTAGAAAATGCCTTATATTTTTGAACAGAGAGAATATTATTTCCAAAAATATTTAATTAATGATAACAAATATATAACCATTTAATGAAATTAATAATTTCAAAGTAAAATACAAGGACTACCCTTTTATTATGATTTAATTACACAAACCTCCCTTCTCTTTTGAAAATTCTTTAAACCTCCCTTAAAATTAACATATATGTTATATAAACTCCCTTGTATGCTTGAGATTCAATTTTCATCAATCCAACTGTTAGTTAACTATTAATTTTAATTTTTAAACTTTTAATTTGATCAAAATAACCCTCTTTAACATAAGAATTTTCCAAAAATATGTATTTTCCAAAAAAATATATTTTGTATACAGCTAAAAAAATTATAATAAATACATTTAAAATTTTTATTTTATTATAAAATTTATTAACTTTTATCATACCATAAAATTTTATTATTTTATTTTTTATCAAATTTATTGAAAAATATTTATTTTTGTCTTTTAAAAGTGCTACAAATGTATTTTTGTTCATCAAATAACAAAAAATGATATAAGTTTGAGAGATTACATAAATAATTAAAATTTAAAATTTAAAATTTGTAAACATGTTTTTTACAATGAAATTATGTAATTTTCAAAATAATATAATTTAGGGTTTCTTTGGGTGAGGTGTAAATTGGTAAATAAAATTTTCTATAATATAATTTTTAATTTAAAATATTCATAACAAATTTAACAAATTGGACTAAATTGTATGTTTTCAAAATAGAGGAAAAGTCTGTGTAATTAAGTTAAAATAAAAAGGCGGTCATAATATTTTACTCGTAATTAAATAGATTAATAAGATTGGATATTGAGATGTGTACCGAGAGTGAATATAAAAAGGATCCAAATCCATTATTTGTAATTTATAAAGGAGCTTTTGTAAATATAACCTATGTTATAGGACTAAACCAAGCAAACAGTGCCTATAGCTTTAAAGTTTTATCGTTTCGACTCAAACCAGTCATAAAGTATTAGTTTAGTCCCAGAGGACCTTTCTATTACTATAGAGTAAGAAATCAACTCCTTAAAACTTTCAAATTCAATTTCTCAATAGTTAAAACTAAGAGAAAATAAGGTAGAATCAAAGGTTAAGGCAGTATGAGACTAACCCAATAAATAATAGGTCGAAAACATCATCCTTTCTCCTGGAATCGCTTGCCCTAGTAGAAACTAGCTCCTTCTCCTCGGTTGACCCCTCTAACTCTATCTCTCCTTTTGTTTTTCCTGAGTAGACATGAAGTCACTTATCAGAGTTCTGTACCATGTATCGTGACGCATCCATCCTCTACCGTGGTGCGTGGCATAGTGAGGGTAATCCTTACTATGCTCACATGCTCTGCTTCAGAACTTCTTTCTTCTGCTCACATATGCTCATACAACATCCCAATGAGTCAATATAACATTCCACTACCCAACATACTAATCTTACATTAAATTACTAGTTCATTCCATAATCAGTCATTAACGTAGGATTAGAAATTCAGGATGTTACAACTCTCACTATTGCTCGCACATTACATCTTGGATTGTCATTCTACCCTTCAATCCTATTAACATAACAACCAATCATCATCATATATGAGTCCATCACCCAAAATCATAATCAATCAACTAATTATTACTAATTAGAAACTAGTTCATTAAATTGAAATTTAAGATGTTATAGAACTCAATGCACTGATTGCATACTTTATGTGTCTGAAAAGGAAGATTTAAAAAATACACTTGCTAAATTTATCAAAGGAAGAGAAAATTTGAACAAAATTTTAAGTCAATAAAGAAGTATTTTCGACAAAGCAAGTGTTGGTTACAAGCCCAAACAAAAACAAAAATATTATAACTTCTTTATGCTTGCGACTATGATTAACTCACCTAAGTCCACTTGTTCTTACTATAATAAGAAAGGACACATGACTAAGTCATCTATTCAAAAGAAATAAAGGTTGAGTAAAAATATGAAATGGGTTCCAAAGGGGTCTACTAAGAAAACCTAATGTTTGTACAAGTACTAAGGAGAGTCAGACATGAAAAATGGTATCTAAATAACCTAAGAAAACCTAATGTTTGTGCAAGTACTGAGGAGAGCAACACATGAAAAATGGTATCTAAATAGTATCTACTCTTAACATGACTAATGATAGTTTTATGTTTCTATATATGGTAGAAACTAAAGATGGTGGCACTGTCACTTTTAGGAACAATGAAAAAGGCATAATTTTAGGTATTGGTAAGGTTGGTAAGAATTCATCAACTTACCTTGCATTGATAATATTTATTTAGTTGATGGTTTAAGACATAATCTTTTAAGCCTAAGTCAATTATGTGGCAAAGGTTATGAACAATTATTTAATATTGTGCGTGGCATTATAAGAGATGAGAAAACATGAAAAATCATCCTAGAAGGAAATAGAGTTCAAAATGTGTACTCCATTAATCTCTGTGATGATGATTCCTTAAATACTAAACGTCGGTATTTGTGAATGAATAAAGATGGTTATGGCATAAAAAGACTAGTGTAACATCCTGAATTTCAATCCAAGGAACTAGTTTCTAATTAAGGGTAAATTAGTAATTAGTAATTTAATTATGGTTTGGACGTTGAGTTTATATTTTGTGTTGGTTGGTTGTTATGTTAATAGGATTTAAGGGTAGAATAACAATTCAAAATAGAATGCACTCGTATATGTAAGATTAAACTTACTGTGCCATATGTTGTGGTTAGTGCTGCATGTGTCATAGCACATTGCACATAAATCATTTAAATCTGATATGAATAGCTCATGAAATCAGAAGAAGAAAGAAGAGAAAATGCATCTGAGGCATGAAGGGAAGGTTTCTCTGCTAGGGTAACTATTATTCGATAATTGGGAAGTTGCTTCGACTAATGACTTGTCGAGTAAGTATCATACATCCTTACACTACATTTATAACCTATTTCCTCTGAAGTTGATTGGTGGAGAAATTGAGTCAGGAAGTTTAAAGGAATTAAAATGTAAAATAAAGGTTTAAAAAGGGTATTAAATGTAAAACTAAGATTTTATGACTAGTGTGAAATTTAATGGTAGAATTATAAGGGTTAAGGCTTAATTAACCTAAGTTATTAGGTTAAAATGTAGAAAATTGGTTGGTAAAATAAGTTAGAAGGTTGTTATGGTAGCCTATAGGGCCAATGATTGTAGATGATGGATTATATAAATTTGAAAGGTGCTAATTGAATTGTTAGGTGTGTTAAGAGATTTAGCTTAGTCAAATCAATACCTATGCTGAGTATTGAAAATGAATGGGGGATGTTATATTATATGGATTTAACATTTGGGAAGTTGCTCGTGAGAATATGCACCTTAGGAGTCCACTATGATTGGTAACCCTTAATAATAAGGGTAAAAAGTAATTGGAGTAACCTTTTTACTTATTCATTTGTGAGTTTATTTACAAGTATTTTGTAAAACTGTATGTATTGTGATATATGAATTGACAGAGTAGCAATATTGTCAAAGGAGTATGCATGTGGGTGTGTGAGTTACCTATGAAACAAATGTGAAAAGACATATGTATTGACATATGCATTACATCCGTGAGTATACTTTAGACTAAGGTAAGGGGTCACAATCCTACTCTATGTAAGGCTAGAAAGCGTTAAAGGTCTTAAGCATAGAGCTTGACTTCGCCAGGAAGGACCTAGGAGATCTTGAAGGTCTCAAGTGTAGAGCTTGACTCCACCATAATGGGCCTCAGATAATGATCCACGAGTGTACCTTAGATTAGGGGAGGGGGTTGTGGTCCTACTCTGTATAAGGCTAAAAACTCTTGATAGTTTAAGCATTAAGAATGCTTGGTAGGTAGGACTTATGAAACCACTAATACACGAAGAGGATATTTAATCTAAGATAGAGGTATGGTGGGCCCTGTTTCATGTAAGATTGGAAGTTTTGGTTCAAGTCTAGAGTTTACTTTTGTAAAGGAAAACTAAGAGTGCATGAGCATGAGCATGATGGATGGATGGGTATGAATTTTTGTATATTCATATTATTTTTCTTTATTGAAATATATATTGCTTTATCTTTTATTTATGATTTACTTACTAACTAGTATTTGGGTTATATTCGAGTTATTGGGACGTATGTCTCACTTCATTACCTTTGTACATAAGTGAAGAGAGCATGAGAAGGCTTAGAAAGGAAGTGAGAAAAAAGTAAAATCATTTACTAGTAGTATGACTACTATTGTGTAAAATGAATGTATAAAGTTATAATTAGAAATTTGAGTTTCCAATTAGGATGCATAAATGTATGTGAATATGAATATGTGAATGTATGTATATTTTGTGGTTAAAAACTTGCTTGTATATATGATGCTGCATCTCGTCGAGGGTACCATAGTAATAGGTATGTGGGTAGGCTTATATGCCAATCAAGCAAATTTATATTATTGTATAACTTGTTCCACTGTGTATTAATATGACTTTGTTATGTGAAATTATATGTACACGTGAGAACTTGATATAAATGGTAAGGTTGAGCCCTATTTGAAAGAATCGAGTATATTTGTGATTCTCAACCATATGGTGAGCCTTGGCCCTATATGTAAGAGTTAGATGATTGAAAGTGGAATAAGTTTATATATATATATATATATATGTTGTGTAGGTTGTGCCTCATGTAAGTCTACAGATGTGTAATGTAGCGTTAGAGGTTAAATTGAGTATTTGGTGTGATATATATGATTTGTTATGTTAATCAGGTGTATTTAGTCCTTTTGGACTTAGTTTAAGGCCCAAAGTGGTCTAATGAGACAAGGAATGAGAATTGAACATTTATGGTGTTAGTTCTTGAAGAAAAAGTAGCTTTTTGTACCCAGGTACTCAATTTTAGATCAAACTATTGGATTGAGTCTAAACTTATCACATTAGATAGAATATGTTATAAGCTTCATGTGGGTGCTTGAATCATTCTAATTGGATAGTGGAAATGGCGAGCAACAAAAGTTCACCCTGCAAATTGTCATATGATAGCATAAGTTATTGTCATATACGCCTGGTGCATTGTATGCCACGCTGTGGCACATGGCACAGAGAGCGACAGGGCATGTTTCTTTGTACCACATGTCGTGCCACATGTGGTGGAGCCACAACGCATGGCATGTTTCTCAGAAAGATAATTGTGCCTTTTTGAGTTATGAGATATGTGTTTACACTTTTGTTAGCCTTCTTATTTGAACAAGTTTTTAACAAAGTCGGGATCCTGCATTTTGAAAATAATTTGGGGGCTATTACTATAATATTCTATGATTATTGTTTGATAATTATGTGTCTGAGAATGGTAAAGTCTAGATTAATTAGGGGATTTTACAACTAGCTCATGTAAATATAAAGTAACTTGATAAGCGTGTTAAAAAGGAACTTGTCATTAGTTTACCAAAGATAAAATTTGAAGTTAACAAGTTATGTGATACTTGTATAGAGGAAAAGTAAGTTAAAACCATGTTTTATAGGAAAAATGTGGTATCCACTTCAAGATATCTTGAATTGCTTCATATGGACTTTATTAATCTAGCATGTAAAGAGCTTAGGGGGTAATCTTTACACTTTTGTTATTGTTGATGATTATTCAAGGTTTACATGAACTATCTTCATGTCTTACAAAAATCAAACCTTTGATTATTTTGTGGCTTTTACCACTAAAGTTTAAAATGAAAAGGATTTAAAACTGTGAAGATAAGAAGTGACCATGATAGAGAATTTAAAAATTTTAACTTCATTAAGTTTTGTGAAGAATAGGGTATAAGTTATGAAATCTTAGCACCAAGAATTTCTTAACAAAATGGAATAGTAGAGAGAAAGAACAAAACATTAGAAGAAATCGTAAGAGCAATGCTAAATGAAAAGAAGTTGCTAAAATAGTTTTGGGTTGATGCTGTGAATACAACATACTATATTATAAATAGAGCTTATATGAGACCAATCCTCAACAAGACATCTTATGAGCTCTACAAAGGAAGGAAGCCTAGCATCCCACATTTGCATGTGTTTGGTTGTAAGTGTTTTGTTCTTAACAATGGTAAAGATAATTCAAATAAATTTAATTCTAAAAGTAAGGAAGCTATTTTTCTAGAATATTCTAATAGAAGCAAAGCTTTTACAATCTTTAATAAAAAACTTTAATTATTGAAGAATCCATTCATGTTAGTTTTGATGAATCTTATTCAGATGAGAAAAAAGAATAAGAAACTATAAATCTTCCTCTTAATGATCTCTTACTAGATGATAAGAAAGAAAATCAAACCAATAATGATTCCATGACTAATGATCTAAATGGGTAGACAAATGATCTTTAAAAGAGTTAGAAATATAGTAAGTCCATTCTATTGATCAAGTTATTAAAGAAGTTGGTGACAAAATTAAAACTATAGGTTTACTCAAAGAAATATGCCATGTCAATACATTTCTTTCTAATATTAAACCTTCTGACATTAAAGAAGTTTATTTGATGAATATTAGCTTATAGTTATGCAAGAAGATTAAACTAGTTTGAACAAAGTCAAGTTTGGGATTTAGTACTTAAACCTAATGATTATCCAGTAATTGAAACAAAATAGATCTTCAAAAATAAACTTGATGAAACTAGAATTATGGTCAGAAATAAAGCTAGACTAGTTGTAAAAGGTTATAATCAAGAAGAAGGTATTGATTATGATGAAATCTTTGCTCTAGTTGTTAGATTTGAGGCAATTAGAATCTTACTTGGATTTGCTTACATAAAAGATTTTAAACTTTTCCAAAAAGATGTTAAAAGTACATTCTTAAATGGACTAATCAATGAAGAAGTTTATGTTAAGCAACCTCTAGGATTTGAGGATCTATCTTTGCTAAATCATGTCTAAAAATTGAAGAAGGCTTTGTATGGTGTCAAACGAGCCCCTAGAGCTTGGTATACCAGGTTAAGTACTTTCTTACTCAATAAAAATTTTAAAAGAGGTTTGGTAGACAAAATTTATTCTTTCAAAATGAATGAAGTGATATTCTAGCAGTTTAAATTTATGTTGATAATATTATTATTTGAGCTACTAATAAAGTTCTTTGTAAGAAATATGCTAAAATTATGCAAGGAGAATTCAAAATGTCCATGATGGGAGGGTTGAACTTCTTCGAATTAAAAATTAAGAAAATAAGATATAGAATCTTCATAAGCCAGACCCAATACACACATGAGTTGCTAAAGAAATCTAAATTTGAAAATTCCAATCTAAGTAATATCCTTATGAGTGCTTCCATTAAAATGGATAAAGATGAAAAAGAAAAAAAGGTGGATCAAGCCAAACATAGACAAATGATTGGATCACAAAACACCATGTCTCCAAGAGTATAAAGAAGAAAATAGAAATCTCAGCCATAAGAACCTAGATGCAAAATAAAATAATGAAGAGATTTCTGACACAAAATCTATGTTGAATGAGCAAAAAATTTCCAATCAGAGCAACACGATGATTCTGAGGTACATAAGCTTATTAAGTCACTCATATGCATAATTATAAAAAATTGCATAAAGTTGTTTTTGGAACCAGTGTTGATTCTATTACAAGAAGAAAAAAAACAACTTAAAATCTTATGTTATTTGAAGAAGTGCAAAGATATTAAAAATTGAGAATTTCTTATGAGTGTTATTATAAAAGAACTCCTATATGAAAAATGTCACAAGTGGATTCTTAAAAGACAAAGGAAGCCTATTACTAACTCTCTAGGACTCAAGATGAAATAGGTAACAAGGAACATATATAGAAATTCTAATGTATAGATAAAGTCTTGACACATTGCATTATTCAAATACATTTGAAGATGATTTTCTTGCATTATTGCATCTTGAGAAATCAATTCTTTCATATTTAGGTATTTCTAGGCTTTTAGAATCAATTAGGGTTCATTCTTAGCTTAAGGGCATTTTAATCATTTTAAAAATTTTTAGGATATTAACCTAGTTTGTATCTTTTGTCTTCCTAAGTACAATGTAACAATTTTGAGTTTCAAACCCATTCTAGGTTATAAAAAGACATTAAAAGATATAACTCATGGGATGTCTTAAGACAAAAACATTAATACTAGGTTGTCATCTTTTATAACATAGGAGCTTGAAAGTGGCATTGTATTTTGCAATTAGCTTTGAATTTTGATGTGAAATTTTACACACATGCTTTGATCTTTGTTGTGTGAATAATTTAAGGTACATAAAAGGAATTAGAAGAAGATTAAATGGCCAAAAGATTGGATTACATGACAAATTACAAAACAAGAAGGCCCTAGAGTAACACATATGTAAGAGTTGACTCAAAGAACTTCTAATAACTCTATGCATTGAGGATTTTGACCAAGAATCCCTTAATCACCTTTTGATAATCTTTTTTTGAAGTTTTTAGTGAGTTCTAATCAAGTGTGTGGAGCATCCTACAAGAGCTATATGTACATCTAAGTTAACCTAACTTGAATGGTGACAACATTTATTCTCGAACCTCCTAACCAAGTTTGTTAAGTAGTTTTAGATATTTATGATTTTGATCACCTAAAACCCATCCTATTCTACTCATTTTATACAATCACAAGTTAAATATAGGAATTTTGGGTTGTGTACAATTCACATTACAATTCACACCTATTCTTTCACAATTTTTTAAAATTTCCAACACCACTTTATCCAATTTTTATCTCATTTTCCTTCTTTTCCCACACTTTCTTAGCCACATTCCTTCATCTCAAGAAAGTATTGCAAATGTGAAAGTTATAAATGGAAGGAATTCAACTTAGATGGAGGATAAAACCATCATGAGAGGCTAGATCTTGTCAAAGCTTTTAAGGAAGATGAAGCCACATCTTGAGTTATCCTCAACCTTTTCTCTTGCTTTTAATTTCTTTGAATTCTTCTCTTCTCTTTCTTTAACTCTATAATTTATGCTCTTGATGATTGATTCTAGGTCTTGGATTAATCATTATGGAAAAAATTTATGTTCCAAAGAGGAGAGGAAGAATTTTTTATTTTTGAACTAGTTGTGCGTTCTAAGTATTTATGTTTAGGCTATAAGGTTTTGATAAATCAATACATATTTCCATTTCCATTTCTTGCTTTTTGGATGTGCATTTGCTATTCTTTAGGTCTTAAGCTTTAGTTAATATCATAATCTTGGTTATCTAAGATCTTAAATATGATTAAGGCAAGAGCTAGGACTAGTATCAAGGATTAAATCACATGTTGGTGTATCTATCTTGGGTGATATTGTGTTGAATTCTAAATGGTCACAAAGTTTTGGTCACTATCACCTAGTCTTGATGGTCATTAAGATACCTTCACATACCAATTGAAGAAGGCAATTGAATCTAAAACTAGGTGAGGAAGAACAGGGATGAATGTGGTAGAATCTAACATTGGGAAGCTACATTGATACTTAGTTTATTTCTACACAGTTTCAATTTGTTTGTTTCACATTAAATTCAAATATAAAGATCTAAATTCTCTTTTAAACTCTTTAGTTCAATTTTGAAATTTAATTTGCCACATCATTGGTTTGATTTGATTGTAAAATGCTTACTTCTTAAGGATAGAATGACCTAAGGTGTTTACACTATTATACCTTAATTTATTTAAGAAGCTTGACACAATTCAGGGCTTTACAAGTGCTGTAATACCTCAAACATTTAAATACCTAACTATCATAGAAATTAATCTTAAGGTAAAGATTCCATGATAATTCTAACTAATTTAATCAATAATAAAAGATATCATGAAAAGAAAAAGGTTAACCTTGACAATATAAAAACTCAAAAGGTTAAGTAAGGAAAATCCTGTAGAGATGGAATCCCATTAATTATTTAATCTTAAAACTAATTTAAAAGGTTATTTAAAAATTATAAATTAGAGGAAAAAGTATTTGGGAAGTAAGAATATTAATTAGAGTTAAAAACAAGTAAAAATGAAGTAAAAAGAGACATTTTCGCTTAATAGGGGTACTTAGCTATGATTAGAGCATAATAAGCTGTAGTTAACACTTTCATTAAAGATTTGGCTATAGCCAATTCCCTTTTGGCTATGGCCAAATGCTCTCAACCATCCTTTGGCTATGGCTAAAAATCTTTAAGCCGCAACTAAGGCTTCATGATAGCATATGTATGACAACTCCCAACCATGAATTTCCAATGCATATAACTTTTGACTTAGACTTCTGATTGAGGTGATTCAAGCACCCACATATCAAAAATTTTATAATCTAGCTAATGGTTTTAGTTCACATCAATCCGATATCAGATAAAGAATTGGAACACTTAGAATTAAAACCTCACATTTTTGCCTTTAAAACAGGAACTAAGTGTCCAAATCTCAAACCATAAGACATTAGCCCACACAAAGGCTTGAATCACACTTAATAAATCCTAATACACTTATCTAAATAGTCACAAGCATCAAACAACTTTTAATATAAGAATTGACCAGTCAACCTCTATGAGACACAAAACAAGGGGGTAAAAATATAATTTTTTATTTTCAAGCTAAATAATCACCCAAAACATGTAAAACTTATTAACTTATTAAAATATACTTGTTCAAACTATCTTGGCCTACTATTATAGTTAGTTTAGGGGTTGGGACCTTACTATGACCAAGAAAATCCAAAAATGCCTAAAATCAAGTTTAAGGCTACCATTACAAGTGAATTTTAAATAAACATAAGTCAATACGAAAAACCCTTAGTGTTGGCAAAATACTGTCAATTACACATAAATTAACTAAAGACTTTGCAAGACAAGCTCTAGTACTTTGGCATAAATGCCTTCCCCTTTTCCTTAACTGTATTGTCTCTTGTAATGATATTAACAAATAGGAGTGAGATTAAACAATCTCAATAACTAAGAAACTTAATTAAAGCATATTAAAGTGTGGCACATATAAATGAATAGGAAATTTATATCACATAGGTCAATCACACATTAATCACATTATAATACACAGATAGTATGCCGCTTGATCAATGCATCCACCTTATATCCCTCTTTATATCTTCTGATTGAATCTATGGGCTAACAACTCATATGGGTCTAGTCTATACAACTGGATTAGCCCCATTCTCCAATTGTAAGGGGTCATATATCCATACTTACTCTTGGACCATGGGTTTCCCTTACTCAAATTTCAGGGTGTCATAAGTACCCGATCCACACTATCCAATCTAGGATCAATGATACTAAGCATCATGCTTGACCCATGCCATACCCATAGGTTGTTGGCAATACTAAGCACATATAATAAAATATGCCAACTACTATGCGTAAACTTAATAAAGGCAACACCATGTGGATTTACCATTTTAATCTTCTATTCCAGGGTGAATTCCTGCCCATTATGATCATGTAAGTTCAGTCAACATATGTAAATATATATTCATGCATATTTCAATAACTCAACATATTCATAAACAAAACTTGTAGGTTACCACATAGCCATAAAGCATTTTTATCTCTATTAGGCTTATTGATCATGTAACATTAGCTCAAAGTCAATATATTAACCAACATGTCCATATTACCCGTCTTAAGCTAATGATAACTTAGCATATCTTACAGTTGTATACACTATGATATATAATAATTAAAATTCTCAATTATCTCAACTCTTGGTTTACTAACCAAGAGTATCCGTTGATATTAAATAGAGCCTCTAATAAGCTTAATAGTACTGACAATGGTCAATCTACAATCAAATACACTAATAGTCATTAATGACTAATTATCCTTAATTAACTCTAATCAAGGCCTAAACCCAAAAGTCCTATTGTGGTCATCTTCTCACGACCAAATCCATTTTTAGGTTCCATTAGTTCACTTAGACTCTCATTAGTCTAATCAACACCACTAATAACTATAGCCTCCTTAGCCCAACTAATTAGCCCCAGGGTTTACTCCAAACTCCACTTTAAAATCCTAAAACATTAATAGTATTATAACCTAAAGGTTAGACACTTAAATAAACTCTTATTAGTCCCATTGAAGTTAGAATTTTAGGAAATTTAGATTCTCAAAAAACTACCTAAAAACCATAATAAAAATGCACAAGAGAGGAAGATGAGAGGTTAAAAGTACTTATCCAAGTGATTAGAAGCTCTACATAGACTCAATTAGATGTCCACAATAAATCCTAGCAGAGCCTTCTTTGTTTACCTTTGAACTCCTGCTCAAAACTCTAATTTTTTAAGCTAAAGATCAAAATTAATTTTTGGTTGTGGCCAATAAATTTTTGGTTGTAGCCAAAGATGAAAATTTCAAATTCTGAATATTGTCCATGTAATTGAGCCCAAATATGGCTCAATACTACTAGGGTCCAATTCTAACCTCTAATTAGGATCTGATATACCCATTAGCTATTCATACATTATTATTATTTTTTAGTCCAAGTTAACTCTTAATTATCTAATTTATCCTTAATTACCTAATTATCCTTAAGTTAAACTTTTTGAGATGTTACAAGTGCCATTTTACTTGACAGTTAAAAACTCAAGTATTAGCAAAAATAACCATCAAATGTTAAGGTTTTTTGTGGTAGTGATTAAATGGGATTTCTTTCTCTAAGTTTTTCTTGTCATTCTCTTATAATTCTATCTATTTAGTTTTCTATAAGAAATTATGTGATTAATTTTTTAGAAGAAGCTTTTTGAGAGAAATTATAAGAGAAATTCTCTTGGATATTTTTTTCTAAGAGAAAATTTAATGAGAAAATTACTGTTTTCTTGTAATGGTGGAAAAGTGACATGAGAAAGTCATTTTGTACTTGTGGTTATTTTGTCATAGTTTATTTATCATAGTATTTGTTACCTGTAAATCCTCTTCAATGATGTTCAAGATGTGGATACAACACCTCAAATGAAAGAACATTTCTCATAAAAAATCAAGCTATTTTTCAAAAGCAACATATTTTTGAAGATCTCAACCATATTATAATTTGTAGATTCACATTTTCTTGAATAAATAAATATATTCTTTTCAATCCCCCATTGGGTCAAGCACTCGCTTTACTAGCTAATTCATGTTCCCAATCTAGAGGCTCCATCCTTAAAAAAAATTATTATACTATTTAATTAGTTTCAAATTATCATAAACAAATAAAATGAGTTGCCAGACATCTATAACCTTCATAAATCAAAGCAATCCAACAATCAGAGCTCAAACATACTCTATTATGACTCTTTGATAAAAGTACTTTCAGCTTGTCTTTTTGTTCATGATGACATCTCCAAACATTTGACAATTTTTTTTCTACTTATAAACTTAGCATTAGGATTTCATTCCTTGAGCATTTCCCTAAAAGTAGGATATTCAACCAAAGAATAATGAAGATGAATTATCATCATTGACATCAATTCTTGTAAGCAGGTTTATTGAATTGTCTAGATCTAACATTGCCCTCATTGTCAAATTAATTCATTCCATATATACAAAAATTTAGAAAGCTCAAGAAAATACAAAAAAAAAATTCAGGAAAAACATATAAGCCCCCTTGAAGGTAACTTATCTACAAATAAGTCTGACAAAATTTAGAAATCACAATTAGGTCCATACAAAAATAGGAAACCTAAAATCAATTATTATCAAATTACATTTAATCCTTTTAATTAACACATATAGATACACTATGACCTAGGTGGGGTACAATGCAGGATGCTTATTGAGTATGGTGTTCGTTGACCTAGTGACAAGACCTATGCCAATTAGTGAATTAATCTGTGAGAAAGGGCAGTGCCAGAATTTTTTTTATTTTTTATCGAGGGGCCAAAATAACAAAATATATAATAATCAGAGAAAAGTTATATATATATATATATATATAAAAATAACATTATTATATATTTATATTTAATTTTACAAATATATAATAAAAATAAATATATACTTTTATTTTTTAAGTTTTGCTCATTAATTTTTCATGGGCTAAAAATAATTAATTATCATATCTGTGATAAAAATTTTAAATGTCTAATTGGGATATAAAGTTCTCTTTAATCTAAGAAACTCTTACTTGCTTACTAAATTTGCTATTTAATTATTTCAATTAATAATTATGGTATGCTTAATTATCACAAAATATTTATATCAATTATATCTTTTTGTTGGAAAGCTTGACAAAGTTTTGTTAATGATAATTCTCATAATCTCTTTCATCAAATATAAATGAAAGTAAAATCAAATGGTTTAAGAGTATGTGTAGTATTATCTTGTTGAAAATAAATAGATTTTATGACAAGTATTTTTTCAAGCTACATATAGAATTGAAATGATAATTTTATCTAATATCTTAATTAAGATTTCTATAATGTGTCAATTTAGAAGGCCAAAAATATATAACATCTACATTTTACCCAAAAAAAATTAAAAAGTAAGAGGAAGTCAACCCGTGTCTCCACCCTTGTCTGTGAGACGCTTAATAGTTAAATGGTAATTAATTTCTTTTTAAAATAAATAAGTGAGTTATTTGGTCAGCGATCTGATAATTAATAGATCAAGTGAATTAATAGATAGACAACGCATTATGGCTATCTGGTTTCCTGAAAACGACATCGCAAGATGGTATATAAAACATAAAATTCTTAGCAATGTAAATAAAATTCAGACATGTATATAGATAAACACACACACACACACACACACACACACACACACACAGAGCAGGAATCTGCAGTTCTTGTTCTTTCTTCCACCCTTAGGGTTTAGGTGTGCTTATTACAGTTATTTTGTGTGAAATTGAGAAAATTATTGCACGTAACAGGTCATGAAGCAAGGAGTCAAGATTTAAAGATGAAGTTTCAGGTATGAATTAATTATTCCTTTGCATTAGAATTTCAAAGTTCTTCATCAAATCGGTTAAGCTCTGTGCGTGTATGTTTGTTTGTTTTGTTTTTTTTTTTTGGATGCTTGGTAACATTTTCAAAACTTTGAAGTTTTAGCCGATTTTGACTGTGCACTAATGGTGAGAAAATAATATAGATACCACTACCACCTAACAATATGATTTTCCAACGAAATAAACGTGATGATTACATTTGAAATTCGTGTGAAAGAGATAAATCAAATATATTCTTCTTTTAATTATTAGCAAAGCTTCTTCAGGCTGTCTTAGTTATAGGGTTGAGAAGATCATTTACATGCATGATTTGATTTACCACGAAACAAGCACAATATACATAAGTTTGTGGATATGTGATATAATTTATTTATGAACATACTTTATTTGCATTTAACGTTTTTTTAAGAAAAAATTGACATGCATTATTGTGATATGTTCATGATCCAATACGGGTTTGACGAGTTATACTTGTTCTTTTTGGTACACTGAGTTATTCTAGCAGGAGTTTGAATTAGAAGGCCAAAAAAAAAAAAAAACCTCATTTTATGTATTTAAATAAAAGTTTCTGTTTGGACATGATTATTAACAAATATATATTCATTTTATATTTACGTGCGTAGATATATGTTTTGAAATAGAATGGCTTCTGAGATGATCATATTATTATTGACTTGAACTTGAATAAGCGTGAGAAGCAGAACAACGATATTTATCTCACTGAAAATCAGTACAAAATATTTGATCAACTGAGAATATTAATATTAAAAGTTGAGGTTCATGAAAAGCCAAACAACCTATAGATATATCCTTCTCTGTATACTAATTGTATTCTTGAAATTTAGAATAATAATAATAATAAATTAAAGGAAATTCTGAGATGGAAACTAGACTCTTCCAAAGTCCCTTCCTATTGGATCTCATATTATATTAGTTGGTTTTGATTACATATGAAAATAGTAAACATGCAAAATGGTCCATGTCATATATGCATGCATTATAGTTACTTTTAATTATTATACTTCTATATATATATATATATATATTGATTCTAGCGTTTAGGTAATCTAATTTCTTATTATTAAACGTTTTGTGTAATATTATTTTTTATTGAATGAATTTTATCTTGAAAATTTTGAACAGTCCAAACTTAATTTGTGCTGTCTAGATCAAATATATGCACCTGAAATCCTACGTATAATTAAAGATTTGCAGATATAATTCGGATATGTTTTTGTCGTCTATATATTCTTTAGTCAATAATTTACATGCGTTTTGCGTTCAATGTCATCCATATGCTTCCATGAGAATGTTTGATGGTATCGAAATTTCTGAAGAATATTTATATATTTAGCCTTATATATTTAACATATTTGTTTTAAATTAAATTAAAACATGCATATTATCCATGCTCTATTTAATAAAATTAGACCAATTTAATCAAATAAAGTCTTATGTGTCATTATTTTTAATAAAGTTATTTTTGGTAAAAGTATATTTTTAGTTCTTTAACTTTTTTATAAAGTTTCATTTTGATTCCTTAATTTTAAAACGTATATTTTTAATCTTTTAATTCTAATATCATTATTTTCATCACAAAAATATTTTACATTAAACTTTTAAATATAGATAAAACATTATTAAATGTTGATTTACAAAAAATAATCATTTAAAATTAATGTTGTTAGGGTTAAAGGTCTAAAAATATACTTTATAAAATTAAAAATTAAAATAAAAATTTATATAAAATCATAGGAGCAAAAGTATACTTTAGCCCTTTATTTTTATAATAGGATGCTTATTTGATTTCTTATCTTTTTCTTTCCCAATTACCATTAATGGTAAAATTAATTTATATTTAATGTTATCTAAGTATTATATTTTTATTGGATGAAGTATAGATGATGTGGTGCATTAGGTCTATGCAAGAATTTTTTAGATAGTTTATTCTATAATAAATTCTTGTTATTAATAATATTATTAATAAATTAAACTCTACTTGTTTTGATTTAATTGTATAAAAGGACATTAAGTATATAAGATCAAATACCAAAGCCTAGCCTTTAAATACATGCATGAGTTTTATATATGGTAAAATATATATATATATATATATATATCTTGTTGAAAGAGCAAGTTAGTTTGGACTTTACGATGTTAACATGTATTTGACACATATAGTAGATTAATGGTTCGAAGTTTAATTTGCTAAAATTTATATGCATGAGTTTTAAGCTAAAATTTATTTGCTAGAAGATATGCTGAAATTTGTTAAGTTTATTTTTTAAAAAATAAATAAAAATAATCATTTCAAACTAACAGTGTTAAGATTAAAAAAATGAAAAGATATTTTATAAAATTAAAGAATTAAATTGAAATATTTATGTAAAGTTAAAGAATGAAAGCCGACAAAATATTTTAACTAATAATTATATATAAAAAAGTTCTGTATATATATATATATATATATTTATTTTTTAATAAAACTTTATAGAAAAGTGAGAGAATTCAAATTAAATCTTTCTTCTTGGTGCATTAAAGCAATCTTATCAAATATGTGTAGTTTGAACACAGATTCTAATGGCAAGCAAGCAAGACGTTTGATGCGATGAGTTAACTGATTGAGTACCTCTTGCTTTCTTTCTGTCGTTTTTGTTTTGATATTTGTCGTTTTCATCCTTACTACTGTCGTCTACATCTGCATGCGTTTTCGATTAAAAACTTCCTTCAACACACAATATGATCAGCACGTAATTGTAATTGCAATTATAATTTATCATTTCTCATTGATTGATTGAGAATTAAGAGGGTTTTCTATAGAATATTGTGGGAACCTTGAAAATTGCAATTTTATATGGACGAAAAAAATAGGAAGAATATTAATTAAGAATCTCTAAAAGAATGTAATATATCTTATAAGGACCTAAATGAATCAGATGCTTGTTAAAATAAGGCCTTCACTTATTAATTATTAATGTTTACTTGTTAGCAGCCCTTTTATGAAATTAAATTGCTTCTAGGGTCCTTTATGGATATTGGATTTAATGAAAGTGATTAGTTCCTTACAACATAACAAACCAAGATTTATTTGAATCTTCATTGAAAGATGTGCTAACATTTAGTGGCCAACTATACTTCCAACGTGCATACAATAGAAAAATAAACGTGAAATAAAAATAAATAAATTACTGCAAATTACATTCACAAATCTTAGTGATTGCAGAAGATCTCTACTATAAAACTTCAAACTTATAAGTAGTGAATTAATAATTTGAAGATAGATCAATCCCAATTTAACTGGAACCCTAGCTAGCCAGCCCTTGTAACGTTTCAAACTTTCAATGATAAAGCCAAAGTTTTACAGCTGATAAAAAAAAAAAGGCCGAAGTTTTATGGATCAAACATGATGTAAAGTAGCTTGATGTCTCTAAAGATTTGTGTCCTACGCGTGAAGAAGTGAATCTTCCACAACTTTTAAAGTTTTGACTGCACTACATATAGCGGAGTTCAATAATGGAAGACCTTTTGGGTCAAAGAAATACGCAGTTTCTCAGAGCATGATGAGTATAGACAATGCTTTTTTGCGAACCAATGACATTCGTTATCTAATCTTTCTTTCAAAACGTGTACTCAAAATTTATAAAAACAAATAAAGTAGAAAAAATAATTTGGCTAGAAATAGTTTGGAAGATAATGTGTTTGGAGTCATTGAAGACGTCAAATTAAATCAGTCACTATGGGCTTCTCTTTTCCTTTGTTCTTTTGTTCATTGTGATGAAATTTCAACAATTTAAATTTGACAATTTAAAAGTAAATGAATAAATTTAAACAGCCGAATTTTGGTCAGTCTAAAGTCAGAAAGATTACGCCAAGCTTAGTGGGAAGCATGCATGTTTTACTTCATTTCACTATTGACATATGTGGAAAGCAATAGGCAAGAGTGGCTAATGGAATAATTATTTCTCTTTTTATTCTTTCTTTTCTTGAAGATTATAGTCTTCTTTCTCCTCATTGAAGGTGTTGCTTTTTCATGCGTATGTCAAAAGATATCATATACTTGGTATAGATTACAAATAAGAAAATTTGAAACGTATTATTCTTTGTGTTATCTAGATGAGATATATAATGAGTGAAAAAATTATTAAATTGAGTGTCAGCAAATTTTATCAATTATAATAAGATTGAACCAGTTAGAATTGATTAACTGGTACTATAATTGATCCTGATTTTTATAGAACAAATTAAGTAGATAACAAATCAAGAATGAATCCTTACTAAGCGAGGTAGACAAAAAAAATAGCAAGAATAGGAATTTGTGAAGAGGGCACATAGAGCCTAATGAGTAATTTACTATATAGGGCTTAGGGTAGAAACCCTAATGCATGTGAATGAGTCATATGCTTACATGCAGCAAATAATAAAGATTAAGTATTACAAATATACAGAGGAAAAACTATTAGTGATTGGACTGTAGCTGGGCTTCTTGTGTGTTAGGCTTGAGCAATATATTACTGGGCTTTATTGATTTTGTTCTGACATCCTCCCTCAAATGAGATGAGGACATTTTTTTTGAGAGCTTGAGTTTGTTCCTTAGACTAAGAAATTTCAAGTGAGACATGGACCTAGTGAAAATGTTGGCAATATTCCCATATGAGGGTACATAGTGCACAATTAGTTGACCATTCATTACTCGAACACAGATGAAGTGCACATCAAGCTTAACATGCTTCGTTCAAGTATAATAGACTAGATTTGATGTTAGGGCAATTGCATTTTTGTTGTCACACCAAGTGATTGGAATTTGTTTTGAGTCTCAACCCAATCTCAATAATTAGGGATTGTAGCTATGCAATCTTAGTAGCAAGATTTGCTAGGGACTTATACTCTAATTTTGTGCTTGATCCAGGAACAACCCTTTAATTTTTTCCTAACCAAGCTATGAAGGAATCCCTAAAGAACAAGCAGTGACCACAGAAGGATTTTCAACTATCAATATGTATAGCCCAATTAGCATAATAAAACCCCTAAAGATTAAGGTAATCACTTAGTCTTATATGAAGATTTATGTCCGAAAACCCTTTAGATATCTTTGTAACCACTTGACTGCTTGCCAATGCACACCTAAAGGGATTTGAAGAAATTGGCTTGAGTTTATTGACTATGAACATGATATTCAGTCTTGTCACGCCCCAAAATAGAGGGTGACCGGCACGGGTACGAACCATTCTCACATTCCCGTAAGCCTCCAAATGAACATTAATTTCATGTCATTCATTTTTTTTTTAAAATGTTGACATATTTGCAGAAATTTCGGCAGAACCTCCCCTGTAACTAGGATCTCCCAAAAATTCTACAACAAAAATTTTTTTACAACTAACAGTATAAGTCAGGAGCATAGCTCCTTCCAGCCAGCAACCAATGTACAGGCAAAAATAAGATTCATCAACAACCTATGTGGAGCATCTACTCTTTCTTTCGATTCAAAAAGACATACAATTCATATATTGACATTAAAGTGGCAATACCAATCAAAAGGATCCACCCACTGTAGCTAGTTGCCCCTTTTTGAGGTCGTTGGTGGAATCGGCGTCAGCTAACCAATCTGAGGCCAAATAAATTTTTTCCAGTGAATAGCATTCCCATGATAAAATTTTTTAAAATTTAACTTGACAATCTCTATTAATGGTGTCAAGAAATTGAAAGTAATTTCACCAAAATTTATAAGCATGTAAGTCATAATCATTTTTGTAAAATAAGAATGAAGTGAAAACGATTTATGTTATCGTGCTAAAAGAAGTTAATCTGCTCTCATAAAACTCAAAACAACACCAATTATTTATCAAAATCAGGTAAATTTTGAAAATGCATACTAATTAACATTCAAATTTTGAGAACTCAGCAGAACAAGTTACAAACGTGAACACACAGTTCACGAGGGTAAATAACCAAACGCGGCTTATGCCACGAAAACAAACGTGGACACATCAATCCACGAGGGTAAGTAACCAAACGCAGCCGAAGCTACGAAACAAACGTGGACACACAGCCCACGAGGGTAAGTAACCAAACGCGGCTCAGGCCACGAAATCAAACGCGGGTACGAAGCCCACGAATACCAAACGTGAGAATAAAACTCACGAAACAAACTAGCTAGTATTTAACCACAGCGCGCTACGGGCTAACGAAACTGCCGTTAGCAGCAGTGTTCTGTTTCGAGTTCTCTTAGAAATCCCGTTTCAAACATGCGAGGGAAATGATCATTTTTGAGTTCAAACTTTCATTATCAAGATCAAACTCGCATGAATTACTTCAAATATATGAAACTTGCCAAATCGATACATCATAATGAATGTACAAACTTGTACTAATCATGTAACCAAGAAAATTTCAAAATTCAATAAGCAAATGTGCTTTCATCAATATTAGAAATATATTTCTTGAGAAAATGCACAAATTATAATGTAACTGTCTTTCATCGTTGTTTCAAAATTTCTAAAACTAACATAATTAATAAAAATGAAATATTTCAATAAAAAGGTTTTTAATAAATAATTATAAGGAATGCTATTCACTTACCTGTTGAAGTTCTAACTCCCAAAAGTATTCTTCTTTTAAGTCTTTTCAGGGTCTTGTTCTTCCACACACCCTATAAAATATAAAATATAAATATATAAAATTTTAATTTATAACACAACCTTTACTAACCACCATTAAAATCTCAAAACCCAAATTTATAATTTAAAGTTAATTCAAGCATTATCATTAATTTCTCTTACTTTCTTCATAAAACTTTAACCATGCCATAATATTTCCATGGAATAGGAGTTTTCTCCCAATCTTTGTATCATTTACCTTAGGTGCATTACTTCTACCTCCTCAATCCTAAGCCTTTAACCATTCACCAAAAATCAAACGAACTCTAAATATACACATGATTGTGTGCAAGCCCATAATTAAATTCCTTTACAAAGCTACAAGAGAATTTCTAAACCAATAATTCCCATCAACAATTAGAGGTCAAATTTTTTTTTCCCCTCATATAAGCCCTTCAATGACATCTTATAGGTACCAATCATATATCCAAGTTTGTCTCTTTCGATTTCAGTCCAGATATATATATATATATATACATTTTTCGGTCAAGGCAACAACAGAACACCCACCAAATTTTTTTTTTTATAATTTTAGTCCTCAAACAGAACTCTCCCTCCCACATAAATTCAGCAAGAAAAGTCCTTAAATTTCTTACCTTAAACACCAGTAATGGCAGAGGCAGCAAAGAAGATAGAATCTACAGCAAAACAGGGGAGAAAAAAAACGGAACTCTCCAGCTGATGCAAGAAACAGAAGGAGACGCAGCACCGTTCAGAAGAAAAGAAAACCAGAGTCAGCGTCGCCTCAGCCCAAACCAGCAGTACCCATTTCAACGACTTAACATGGTGGAACGCTGAGCTCGTACAAGGGAGAATGACGTAGAAACAGGGAAAATCCTAACCGAAATGGAAGGACCAGCCACGAGCACACCAGCGACGATGAGCTACGCGAACGCAGCTCCAGCTACGGTGGAAGGGAAGAAAGCAGTGACCACGAAAGGCTAAGCAAGATTCGTCCAATCTCAGATCTCTCTCTTTCTTCTTTTTTTCTTCGATCTCCAGCAACCAAGGCGAGAGACGCACCCACAGTCACCGGCCAATGAACACAGAGAGAAAAGGAACGATGAAACTCTCTCTCTCTCTCTCTCGCGGAGCTTCTGCTCTGGAATGACCGAGAAAGAAGAAGGAAGAGTTAAAAATATCAGATGAAGCTAAGGGCAGTTTGGTAATTTCGCACGGCCAGCAAAAAGAAAATTTTAACTCTGCTTTTGGCCTCTTCCAGATTCGAACTTGGGACCTTATATATGAAAGGTTGCTCAGCTGCCACTAGACCAAGTCTCTAACTTGTTATATTTATCCCAAAAATTAATATAAACACACTTTAAGTAAGTTATCCTATATATATTTATTTATTTAGTTTAAATTTTTGTTGGGGTCATTACATTCTTCCCCCCTAAAAAATTCGGTCCTCCGAATTTAAATTTGTGCTTACCTTAATCCACAAATAGGTATGGATACTTAGCACGCATGTCGGATTCAATTTCCCATGTAGCTTCTTCCTGAGAATGATTACGCCATAACACTTTCACCGAAGCAATTTCTTTCGACCGCAACTTCTTAACTTGTCGATCCAAGATGGCCACTGGAACTTCTTCATAAGATAAGTCTGGGAATATCTAAATCTTCTCAGTTTCAATTACATGAGAAGGATCATATAAGTATTTCCGTAGCATTGATACATGAAACACCGGATGAATACCCGACAGTTCAGGCGGTAATGCCAAACGATAAGCAACTGCACCAACTCTTTCTAAAATTTCAAATGGTCCCACATACCTTGGGCTCAGTTTACCTTTCTTTCCAAACCTCATTACCCCTTTCATAGGAGATACCTTAAGGAATACTCTATCCCCGGCCATAAATTCTAATTCCCGACGTCGATTATCGACATAAGACTTTTGTCGACTTTGAGCTGTTATTAATCTTTCTCTAATTATTTTCACTTTCTCAATAGCATCCTGCACCAAATCTGGTCCTAAAAGCTTAGTATCGCCAACATCAAACCATCCAATAGGAGACCTACATCGCCTGCCATAAAGTGCTTCATATGGGGCCATTTGTATGCTAGATTGATAACTATTGTTATAAGCAAACTCTATCAAAGCCAAGTAACGGTCCCAACTGCCACCAAAGTCCAAAATACAAGATCTTAACATATCTTCAAGTATCTGAATGGCTCTCTCAGATTGGCCATCGGTTTGCGGATGAAAAGCAGTGCTGAGATCCAATCGAGTGCCCAAAGCTTTTTGGAAAGATCTCCAAAATTGAGAAGTAAATTGAGGACCTCTGTCCGAAATTATAGATATTGGAATCCCATGCAGTCGCACGATCTCATCAATATACAATTGAGCATACTTATCAACACTATATGTTGTCTTCACTGGGATGAAATGAGCTGATTTCGTTAGTCTATCAATAATAACCCAGATAGAATCATACCCCTTAACAGTGCGAGGTAACCCGATGACAAAGTCCATTGTGATATTTTCCCATTTCCACTCTGGTATTTCTAACCTTTGGTGTAGCCCAGCTGGCTTCTGGTGTTCTGCCTTAACTTGCTGGCATGTCAAACAGTGTGAGACAAAGTCTGCCACATCCTTTTTCATGCCATCCCACCAATACAGTTGTTTCAGATCTTGATACATTTTTGTTGTTCCTGGATGCACAGTATATGTAGAATGATGAGCCTCTTCCATGATAAATTGCTTCAAGTTTCCCTCTTGTGGTACGCAAATCCTACCCTTGCACTTTAATATTCCTTCCTGGTCAATTTCAAACTCAGTGTTACTTCCAGCTATGACTGCTTCTTTTAACTTGTATAATTTTGGATCTAATAATTGAGCATTCTTAATTTGATCCATTAAAGAAGAACGAGCTCGTACATGAGCCAGAAATGCTCCCTTATCAATAATCTCAAACTTGACTCCATTATGCTCAAGTGTATGAATTTCTTGCACCAAAGGCCTCCTCATCAAAGTTATATGTGCCAAGCTACCCATCGATTTTCTGCTTAGGGCATCAGCCACCACATTCGCCTTGCCCGGATGGTAAAGAATTGTACAATCATAATCTTTAAGTAACTCCATCCACCTCCTTTGTCTCAAATTAAGATCCTTTTGTTCAAAAATATACTTTAAACTCTTATGATCAGTATAAATCTCACAAGTCTCACCATAAAGATAGTGGCGCCAAATTTTTAGAGCAAAAACAACTGCTGCCATCTCTAGGTCGTGGGTTGGGTAGTTCTGTTCGTGTTTCTTAAGTTTTCTTGAGGCGTAAGCAATAACTCTCCCATGCTGCATTAGAACACAGCCTAAACCCACACGAGAAGCATCGCAATAAACTGCATACCCTCCATTGCCTGATGGTAAACTCAAAACTGGTGCCGAAGTCAAACATTCCTTTAATTTTTGAAAACTGTCTTCACACTTGTCATCCCATTCAAACTTTACATTCTTCTGAGTCAACCTTGTCAGTGGAGCAGCTATTTTAGAGAAATCCTTGACAAATCGACGATAATATCCTGCAAGACCTAAGAAACTGCGAATTTCAGTAACAGTCGTCGGTCTTGGCCAATTTTGCACTGCTTCTACTTTGCTTGGGTCCACTTGAATACCATTTTTAGAAACAACATGTCCTAAGAAGGTAACTTTATCAAGCCAAAATTCACATTTAGAGAACTTGGCATAAAGTTGTTGCTCCCTCATTGTCTGTAAAACAATTCGCAAATGATGTTCATGCTCCTCTGGGCTCTTTGAGTATATCAAAATATCATCAATAAAAACAATCACAAACTTATCAAGAAACGGTCTAAACACCCGATTCATTAGATCCATAAAAGCTGCTGGTGCATTAGTCAACCCAAATGACATTACTAGGAATTCATAATGACCATATCGAGTTCTAAATGCAGTCTTAGGTATGTCCTCCTTTTTGATCTTTAACTGATGATAGCCCGAACGCAAGTCTATTTTGGAAAAACACTGAGCTCCTTGCAATTGATCAAAAAGATCATCTATTCGAGGCAAAGGGTACTTATTTTTCACCGTCACCTTATTAAGCTGCCGATAATCAATACAAAGTCTTAATGATCCATCCTTTTTCTTCACAAATAGTACTGGTGCTCCCCAAGGAGATATGCTAGGTCGGATGAATCCCTTATCTAACAGTTCTTGCAATTGGGTCTTTAGTTCTCTCAGCTCAGAAGGTGCCATTCTGTAAGGCGGGATAGAAATTGGTTGAGTATCCGGAACTAAATCAATGGCAAATTCGATCTCTCGGTCAGGTGGCAGTCCAGGTAACTCTTCTGGAAAAACATCAAGAAATTCTCGAACAACAGGGATTTGATCCAAACTAACGGTGCCTTTATCAATATCCCTTACTAACGCCAAAAACCCTTGACAACCTTTCTGTAGTAATCGTTGGGCTTTTAAAGCCGAAATAAGATTAGTAGGTTTTTCTATAAAACTACCTTGCAACACAAAAGGAGTTTCACCTGGAATATCAAATTTTACTACTTTTAAGTGACAATCAACGGTAGCATAGCAAGAAGCTAACCAGTCCATGCCCAAGATGACATCAAAATCAATCATATCAAGCATCATCAAATCAATAAGGGTTTCTCTACCCTCAAGAGACACTTCACAAGACTTGTACACATGAGAAACAATTAAAGATTCTCCTACTGGGGTGCCAACTACAAATGAATTATCAAGTTCGGTAGGTTCTTTGCTCAACCTCTTAGCAAAATAAGCAGACACATATGAATGAGTTGATCCAGGATCAATTAATGCATAAGCTTGGTTCGAACACACAGTTATAATACCTGTAACAACAGCATTTGAGGCTTTAGCATCCTGTCTTGTCATGGCATAAACTCTCGCCTGCCTTTGTCCTAAGGAAGATTGTCCTCGCTGACCATTTCCCCTTCCAAATTTACCCATGTTAGCTGAAGTAGAAGCAGTTCTAGCAGGTGGGATTGATGAGGAAGTAGGGCGAGGAGAAGGTTGAATTGATCCGTGGCTTGACACAGACTGTAGATAGGGACAATTTCTTCTCAAATGGCCCGTCTGTCCACACTCAAAACATGCACCAGACACTCTATAGCATGGTCCTGAATGATATTTTCCACAACTATTACAAGGGACTCTAACATAACCCGATTGATTCGGCACTGACTGGGCTCGAGGTCTCACATTACCAGAATTTGGTCTCACAACAGGAGTGCTCACTGATGGTGAACCAAATGATCTAGGCTTAGATTGTGAGGCACGAAAGTGAGATTGATTTGAAAATTGATGACTCTTGGAAGAAGAACCGGGAAATTTCTCATCATGCTCCCTCTTGCGTTTCTTAGAAATTGCTTCCTCTGCCTTATGTCGATTCTCGATCCTCAATGCACTATCAACAATCTCGGCATAGGTGATATCACGACCCAACATAGGCGCTATATTATCATGTATATCTACTGGCAATCCATGCACAAACCTGTTGATTCGTTCTCTTTCAGTTGGGATGATATGTGAGGCAAAAGAAGATAATTCAGTAAATTTCTGATCATACTCTGCTATTGACATTCCTTTATTGCACTTTAAAGTTAAAAACTCTTCAACTTTTGCGTCTCTAGTACTCTGAGGCAAATAACGATTTAGAAATGTAGTCTTGAATCCTTCCCAAGTCAAAGAAGGTACTCTCGTCGCATGCAAACCCGGGACTATTTTTGCCCAAGTACTTGCCACTCCCTGAAGCTGAAACACTGCAAACTCGACATACTGAACATCAGGGCATCTCAAGGCCCTACATCTTTTCTCTATTCCTTCAAGAAACTCAATCGGGTCCTCCCGTGCATTAGTTCCCGAAAAAGATGGTGGATTTAACTTCATAAATTCCGATAACTTAACTGCGGGATTCTCCTCTGTTGTACCCTGTGTTGAAGGAACGGTCTGCTCCTCAGATTGAGGACTTACTTGTTCACTTCTAGAAGGAATATCTTGTAGATGCCTAAGGGTTCGACCACCCCTAGCCCTAATCCTACTCTGACGCCGTCCTCTACCTCTCAAGGGCATATCATCTGTCGGAGAAATTCTGCCAGAGGCTCTACTGTTAGTGGAGCTCCTGGTAGATACTCGACGTCTGGGTGGCATATTTCACTATAAAAAAAAACAAAAGAAATATTTAATTCAAAATACAATTCCTTTGTATAACAAAAAGTCAATAACAAAAACAAACGTCATCCAAAAACTTCCTATAGAACTCCCAATCATGTTTCAATTATAATTATGCCCGGGTTCATAATGATAATTGAAACCTCACTGGCAAGTTCTTGCTCCACATAGTTATACATGTAAAAACCTTGGCTCTGATACCAAAACTGTCACGCCCCAAAATAGAGGGTGACCGGCACGGGTACGAACCATTCTCACATTCCCGTAAGCCTCCAAATGAACATTAATTTCATGTCATTCATTTTTTTTTAAATGTTGACATATTTGCAGAAATTTCGGCAGAACCTCCCCTGTAACTAGGATCTCCCAAAAATTCTACAACAAAAATTTTTTTACAACTAACAGTATAAGTCAGGAGCATAGCTCCTTCCAGCCAGCAACCAATGTACAGGCAAAAATAAGATTCATCAACAACCTATGTGGAGCATCTACTCTTTCTTTCGATTCAAAAAGACATACAATTCATATATTGACATTAAAGTGGCAATACCAATCAAAAGGATCCACCCACTGTAGCTAGTTGCCCCTTTTTGAGGTCGTTGGTGGAATCGGCGTCAGCTAACCAATCTGAGGCCAAATAAATTTTTTCCAGTGAATAGCATTCCCATGATAAAATTTTTTAAAATTTAACTTGACAATCTCTATTAATGGTGTCAAGAAATTGAAAGTAATTTCACCAAAATTTATAAGCATGTAAGTCATAATCATTTTTGTAAAATAAGAATGAAGTGAAAACGATTTATGTTATCGTGCTAAAAGAAGTTAATCTGCTCTCATAAAACTCAAAACAACACCAATTATTTATCAAAATCAGGTAAATTTTGAAAATGCATACTAATTAACATTCAAATTTTGAGAACTCAGCAGAACAAGTTACAAACGTGAACACACAGTTCACGAGGGTAAATAACCAAACGCGGCTTATGCCACGAAAACAAACGTGGACACATCAATCCACGAGGGTAAGTAACCAAACGCAGCCGAAGCTACGAAACAAACGTGGACACACAGCCCACGAGGGTAAGTAACCAAACGCGGCTCAGGCCACGAAATCAAACGCGGGTACGAAGCCCACGAATACCAAACGTGAGAATAAAACTCACGAAACAAACTAGCTAGTATTTAACCACAGCGCGCTACGGGCTAACGAAACTGCCGTTAGCAGCAGTGTTCTGTTTCGAGTTCTCTTAGAAATCCCGTTTCAAACATGCGAGGGAAATGATCATTTTTGAGTTCAAACTTTCATTATCAAGATCAAACTCGCATGAATTACTTCAAATATATGAAACTTGCCAAATCGATACATCATAATGAATGTACAAACTTGTACTAATCATGTAACCAAGAAAATTTCAAAATTCAATAAGCAAATGTGCTTTCATCAATATTAGAAATATATTTCTTGAGAAAATGCACAAATTATAATGTAACTGTCTTTCATCGTTGTTTCAAAATTTCTAAAACTAACATAATTAATAAAAATGAAATATTTCAATAAAAAGGTTTTTAATAAATAATTATAAGGAATGCTATTCACTTACCTGTTGAAGTTCTAACTCCCAAAAGTATTCTTCTTTTAAGTCTTTTCAGGGTCTTGTTCTTCCACACACCCTATAAAATATAAAATATAAATATATAAAATTTTAATTTATAACACAACCTTTACTAACCACCATTAAAATCTCAAAACCCAAATTTATAATTTAAAGTTAATTCAAGCATTATCATTAATTTCTCTTACTTTCTTCATAAAACTTTAACCATGCCATAATATTTCCATGGAATAGGAGTTTTCTCCCAATCTTTGTATCATTTACCTTAGGTGCATTACTTCTACCTCCTCAATCCTAAGCCTTTAACCATTCACCAAAAATCAAACGAACTCTAAATATACACATGATTGTGTGCAAGCCCATAATTAAATTCCTTTACAAAGCTACAAGAGAATTTCTAAACCAATAATTCCCATCAACAATTAGAGGTCAAATTTTTTTTTCCCCTCATATAAGCCCTTCAATGACATCTTATAGGTACCAATCATATATCCAAGTTTGTCTCTTTCGATTTCAGTCCAGATATATATATATATATATATATACATTTTTCGGTCAAGGCAACAACAGAACACCCACCAAATTTTTTTTTTTTATAATTTTAGTCCTCAAACAGAACTCTCCCTCCCACATAAATTCAGCAAGAAAAGTCCTTAAATTTCTTACCTTAAACACCAGTAATGGCAGAGGCAGCAAAAAGATAGAATCTACAGCAAAACAGGGGAGAAAAAAACGGAACTCTCCAGCTGATGCAAGAAACAGAAGGAGACGCAGCACCGTTCAGAAGAAAAGAAAACCAGAGTCAGCGTCGCCTCAGCCCAAACCAGCAGTACCCATTTCAACGACTTAACATGGTGGAACGCTGAGCTCGTACAAGGGAGAATGACGTAGAAACAGGGAAAATCCTAACCGAAATGGAAGGACCAGCCACGAGCACACCAGCGACGATGAGCTACGCGAACGCAGCTCCAGCTACGGTGGAAGGGAAGAAAGCAGTGACCACGAAAGGCTAAGCAAGATTCGTCCAATCTCAGATCTCTCTCTTTCTTCTTTTTTTCTTCGATCTCCAGCAACCAAGGCGAGAGACGCACCCACAGTCACCGGCCAATGAACACAGAGAGAAAAGGAACGATGAAACTCTCTCTCTCTCTCTCTCGCGGAGCTTCTGCTCTGGAATGACCGAGAAAGAAGAAGGAAGAGTTAAAAATATCAGATGAAGCTAAGGGCAGTTTGGTAATTTCGCACGGCCAGCAAAAAGAAAATTTTAACTCTGCTTTTGGCCTCTTCCAGATTCGAACTTGGGACCTTATATATGAAAGGTTGCTCAGCTGCCACTAGACCAAGTCTCTAACTTGTTATATTTATCCCAAAAATTAATATAAACACACTTTAAGTAAGTTATCCTATATATATTTATTTATTTAGTTTAAATTTTTGTTGGGGTCATTACAAGTCTAGTATTGACTATATATTATAGAGTACCTATTACCTTTTGTAGGTTATAGGATTAGATAAAGGAATACCATCATGAATTGATAAATTTTTGTTGACAATCATAGGTGTAGGAACTAAAGAATGTCTCTCCATTTCACATCTTGCAAGCTTCAACTCTAAGAAAGTGATGTAAGTTACCTAGATCCTTTAGTGGAAATAAAGCATTTAGCTCTCTAATGAACACTTTCAACATGTGAGGATTATTCCTTGTGATTTATATAATCTACATAGACCAAGTAAAATATGACATTGATCTTTAGTTTGAGGAAAAACAACAAGCTATCAAAATTAGAATGAACAAAAGTCTAGTTTAGTAAAGTACTTCTTAAATGACCAAACTAGGCTCTAGGAGCTTGTTTCAAACCATAGATAGCTTTATTTTACAAGCATATATGATTGGAGAGCATTTTATCTATAAAGCCCTTAGATTGCTTGATTAAAGCCTTTTCTTAGAGCTAACCCATGAAAGAATTGTTAATATCTATTGTCTTAATTGGCCAATGAAAACTTATAGCAAATGTAAAAACAAAACCTTAAAGTAGAGGGTTTTAAAGCAAGGCTAAATGTCTTGTCATAATCTATCCCAAGATACTATTGATAAAAACCTTTTAAAAAGCTTTTATCAGGATTGTAATTGCTTTTAGAGGCTCATTTATAGTCAACTTGTCTTTCTTTCCTTGTAAATGGAACTAGAACCCTAGTTTGACTTTTTATAAGGGCATTAAATTCTTCAAGCATAGATTTCCTCCACATGCTTGATTTTACAGTATCTTGAACACTGGTGGGTTCCACAATAATTATACTATCGATAGTAACCTGACTAATATAGGGATTCTTATCCTTGAAAATGCCTGATATACTATTAGTAGGAACTAAAGCAATATGAGATGAAGTATTGATGATTTTATTTCTTCTAGTTGAACACCAAAACTAGATTCACAAAGGCTAAATACTTTATCACTAGTAGTAGTAACATATGAATTTGATTGATTACTGTGCACAGTAAGAGGAGGAGTAAATTCTTGAGTGCTTCTAGGACATTGAGATAGTAATAAAGCTAATGAAACTTTAAAGAATTGTTGTGGATAAATCTCAACCTTAGGTACACTCTTCTTATTTTGAAACCATCTCTAGAAGGAAACAAATGTTTATTGAATTCAACATTGCAAGAAATCTAGAATCTCCTAATAAGATTTAGATATTGATAACCTTTGTGATGATTGCTATACCCTTGAAAAACACAATGCATGGTTCTAAATTACAATTTATGTTGATTATAAGCCTTAGGCAAGGATAGCAAGCTAAACTAAAGATCTTCAACTCATCATAATTTGGTAGTTTAGTAAATAGCCTTTGATAGGGAGAAATGCCATCTAAAAAAATTTGTAAGAAGCTTGTTAATTAGTTCTATAGCAATGTGGAATGTTTCCCACCAATAATATGCTTATACTTATGCTTCTTTTCAACCCTACCATTTTAAGGAGAAGTATGAGGGAAAAAGTGTTTAAAAAGAATTCTAGCATCTTGCATAAATTTAATGAAACTCCTATATTCTCCTCCCCAATCACTCTGGACAACTTCAGTTTTTTAGTCAAACTGATGCTCCACATATTTTCTGAATTTAATAAACTTTTGTAGCTTTTCATCCTTAGATTTTAAATGATAGATCTAGTTGTATCTACTAAAATTGTCCAAGAATAGAATGTAATTTCGATAATCATTTAGAGATTGAGTAGGTGAGGGTCCCCAAAGATTAGTGTGTATCCAATCAAGAGAGTGAGAAGCATGAGAAATAGAAAGCTTAAAGGAAAGTGAACAAAACTTGCCAAATTTACAAGATTCACAAAATAAAGGTTCATTATTCTCATTAATTTTGACATTAACAAAAACTAATAACTTGATTCAAAATTTGGTTATTTAAGTGACCAAGCCAATAATGCCAAAGTCTCCTAATTGGACTAGAAGTTAGGCTAGTAGCATATCCAATAGTGTTACTAGTGTTGCTGACAACTTGTTTAGTTAAAACTGCTAATTGAGAGCCTTTAAAACCATCTGTCTCACATATGATGTTCCTTGCATTGACCTTGTAGAGTCCTTCATTACTTCTCATCTCTTGAACTAGAGTTGCTGTTCCCTATTTCTTCACACGAACATTTTGAGAGTTAAGAAGCACAAAAACATGATTATCATTAGAAAGTTTAGGAATACTAAGAAAATTCTTCTTAGTAGTAGGTGTAACACTCTAAAAATTATACCCAATTTTCTGAATTTATTTATTTTGCAAATAAATTTTCAAATTAATACCATAGTAATAAAATGTTTACTATGGTAGAAAAGACTTTAGATATCATTTCAAAACCCTACTATAGTAGAAAAGATGTTATATGGTAATAAAAAAGAAACAAAATCATTTTTATAAAAATTATCATTGTAGAGGGGACTTTTCTCAGATATATAAAGATATTTCCAAAATAGGACTACCATTGGTAGAAAAGATCTACCATGGTAGAAATGATTGAATAATAACAATTGAATCTACTATGGTAATTTAGAAGGTAAGTAATAACAAATTGCAATATATATAAAATATAAGTTAATTAATTTGTGCTTAACAAGATCTCATTGGAAATTAATAGTTTGAAAGTCAGTAAAATGATATAAGAGGTATTTTAGAGCAAGGCATTATTCCCAGGGGCTATTTTGTTTAATAATAAGTTACATAGGGATAAAAGTATCAAAGAGACCTTTCTACAAACAAATGACAAAATTAAAGACATTCTAGTAGAATTAAGGAGCCACCTGTCATGGCTAATGAGCCTTCGCTATGGTGGATGGCATAGAGAGTGCCTAGCTCAAGAAGGGCCATGTGTCGCAACATGTATATTGTAGATTGCAATATATAATATAGAAAAGGTAGTCCCTCTTTGTGTCATGTGCTATGGTTGATGTACACATATTGCAACACATAATGCCTTAGCAACACCTAATAAACAACAAATTGAATTCCAAACTTCAATCGAGTGTAATTTCATGCACAAACACCTAATTTGAGTGATTTAGGTGTTTACATGAAATTTATTGAGAGATCTAACTAATGATTTGAGTTTAGAACACCAATCCTTCTATATGAAAATTTTATCTATTGTTTCCTATTAATGGTCAAAACTTAACCTTTTAAACACTTAACCATTTATAACCAAAACCAAAGCCGCTAGTACTTGTGTAAAGAACTTGACCAACATCAAACTACCCCAAACAACCATTTCACAACATCATATAAATACACACATTCAAACTCTTATAGTTGGGTGATAGCTACCTAACATAGTTAATATAGGAAAATTATCATAAAAGGCATCAACAATGACTTTATTACAAATACTTTGTAATTCATTTAATCACAACCAAATAAGGCCATGAATGTCAAAAAATCCATTTTATGGTAATCAAATAGAAGTTTATCAAAAGTATGACAGTTATATGCTGAATTACATGATATTTGCCCTAGAGTTGGAAATTGCATATAACCCTACAAAATAGAGGCCCAATAGGCTAAGTGGTATCCATACATACCAACTACTCTCTCTATTCCTTCTTTGGTTAGGTTCTTTCCTGTAAAATGTTAAACCACAAAGAGTGAGACACAAAAGTCTTAATAACTAAAATTAATATGTAATGATATATGTGATGCAATTGGCCATGCATTGCTAAGTTGGCATTAAACATATCTCTAAACAAAAAATCCAAATGAAGTGCATGACCATACCTTACATCCCTCCAAACATTGAAACAACCCTAATCATAAAACCATACCTAATCATCCCTTATCATGGTAAAAAAGGACTTTATCTGCCATGATAGGAAAATGACATCGTAATCTTTCATGGTAGAGAAAGGGCTAGCTTTAATTCCACCATGATTTTTAAAGAAAAACTAATTGACAAGCATAAGGCCATGCTATAGTAGAAAAAAGTTTTTTAAGTAGCATTCAAAGCTACTATAGTATGAAAAGCTAAAAGTTCTCTTTTTTCAAACATAGACAAAAAATACAACCCACATCTATGATGGTAGGAAAGGAATGAGCTCCCTTATGCAAATCTTACTAAAGTCAGAAAAGAAAAAACTTATATAAATATACATATTTCAAACACATGCGTGCATGCAAATTTCTCAATACACAATATTGCACACATTTATGTCATGAAAATAACAATTATAAATAATGAATACTTAAACAAAATAACATAAATCATGCCTTCTAATCAAATCCCCTCAATACAAGGCCAAAAGACTAAAAGAATATATATATATATATATATATATTTATATATATATATATCAACGTAAAACCAAAGCAAAAGGATTAAATAAAAATTAAAATAAATGCACTATTCTTATAGGGTGGCAACAGGGTTAGTCTTTAAGCCATACTCCTTAAGAAGCTGATGGTTTTTGCACTTATTCCCTTATCAGAGCTTCACTATCTATTTCGAAATCATTTAAAATAAGGGTGAGACAATGTCTCTGTAACCTCTAGTGAATAACCTAGTCTAGTGGGTTTTCACAATTATTTGTCCATAATATAATACAATCCATTCAAAATATTTTTGAAGGTTACTATGAGCTAGCAAGTTTGAGAAAGGAGTAGTCATGCATCCAAACCTATATATGTATATAGACCATTATCTTTCAAGCAAGCATGCTAAAAAAGTTTATTTCGTAATTCAGGGAGCCAGCATACTTAAAAAAGAGAATAAACACATCTTTGGAATTGAATTAAAGGTGCAAGCATGCTAGAAAGTTTAATGTATACAACTCAAGGAAATATCATAACAAACTCAATATTCTGATAACAAATCATAATTATATATGTTAATTCACATATTAGACTAAATAATATCTCAAAAATTCCTTTCAATAATAGTTACACATTTTTATCCTTTCTTTTATTTCCACATTATCTCCTCCTTATTTTCTTAGGCCAAGATTCTAAGCAATAAGGAGTGGTGCTCGACCAAATTAAAGGCCACATTGCTCTTCATCAAGCCTAGATCTTCCCATTTATGATTGTAAAGTGTTTTCACATGGTATCAAGTTCGTGCTGACCTTGGTTAAAGAAATCATGGTAGCTTGACTATATATCAAAGCCACCTTGTGTGCACCATATAGGGGCAAGTATATGGTCACAACCTAACCTTATTTCCTCATTTTAAACCTATAACATACAATCACCTTATAACAACACAGTTCCAATGTATTCCATATCAAAGCACAATTTCTACAAGTACTTCTCAAAATTTCAAACATTTATCATTATACAAACACTATCAATCTTCATATATTATATTTATTCAAACAACTCAACCAAGCTCTAATCAATCAAATTATGATCAACATGAGTTTTTCTAGTCTTAGAAATTCCAAAATGGTAGCTATAAAAATTCTTAAAGATTTTTTATTTACTGTAATTTTACAAAAAAATTCTCAAAAATTTACTTTGTTAACCACTAGGCCAAGTTTTCACAAACATTATCATAGGCATACTATTTAGGTTCAATTCAATATTGGTATACAAAAAAGAACTAGCATATAAGGTAACCTAAAAAGAAGTTACTTGGGCTTGAGTCCACTCAAAGAACTTAAGGTGTCACTGTATGAGGTCATCTAGCTAACTTAAACTTCAAAGCAAAATTAAGGAGTCCCTTATAAAACTCCTAACACCTTTATAAACAAAAATTTGGAAATTAAAAATGAAATCAAATTATATTTTATTTATTTATTACTCTAAAGTTATTCAAAGCACTCATGGGAAAAGTGTTATTAAAATATTATTTTGCACTAGTGTGTAACTCTAAAACTGCTCTAATTAATTTTTGTTAATTTGATTTAAGTTTTTTCTAACATTAAAGCTTCTCAATTTACCCCAAAGTCTTTTCAAAATAATTCTAAGTTATATTAATAAGTGCTTTAATTCTAGAGTTCATGTGAGTACATTTTATAAGTTTTAAGCATCTAACAAATTAAATTTTCATCCTTAAATAAATTTTAGTTATTTATAATTTGTTCCCTAGAGTCACTTTTAATTTATAAGTTGCTTTAGAGAAGTCTATCTCTAGAGCTGTTAAAGTTGCTTTGAGTTATCTAAAGTTCTCTAAAATTATGTTCTATTATCTAAATAGGATCTTAGAATCACTACTCAACAACTCAATAACTATATCAAGTCCTTAGGATCTCTCTTCAATTTTAAGTATGCCTAGAATAAAAAAATTTGGATACTTATCCTATCTTAGAAAGGATCAATCCACCCTTAAAATATGTGAATAAGTCCTATAAAATTACCTTGCGTGTGTTGTGCGACACTTAATCTCTTTGATCAATTACTACCACTAAGAAGAACTACAAGAAAGCCCTTACTAAATCTTGATTTAAGGGTATATATTATACCCTTGCATCAAACTAATAGTGGGCCTTGTGCCTACCATTAGTTTTTCCCCCTTTTAGTTTTCCATATTATATATGTTTTTCTTCTCTATTCTTTATTTTCTTTTCTTTTTCTTTCTTTTTTTAATACAATTATTACCTTTTTCTCCCTTTAAACTATTATTATTGTCCTATTCTCCTACATATTATTCATCTTGTAACATCTTGAGTTTCTAATTTTGAACTTAATCTTTACTTAAAGTAAATTAATAATTAATGGATTATTTAATTTAATCATGATTCTAGGTTGTTAATTAATGTTTTGATCATTAATGTTTTAATCTTGGGAGAGCTAAAGTGAGAAGTGTGCTTCAATATGCCATGTGCCGCGATGCATGAATTAGAAATTTGACTTTTAAGGAGTGGATCAACTTGTAATTTTCAGGGGGAAAAAAGGGAAAACATGATAGAGAAGGGAGAAGAAGAGGAGGCCTTGCTAGGGAAAGGGTCTATGGGCACCTTAGAGTTGTTTGTGACCTAGTGTCTTCTAGATAAGCCTTACACCTCCTTCCTTTCCTTATCCACTCCATTTTCTTTTAGTTTAAGATGTCAATAAATTTAAGTTTTGAGTTTAGGAAGGGTTGTTATCTGACCAAATGACTACTATAAGGTGGTTGGACGTTAAATTAAGGGTTTGCAACTAGATTAGTAGTTATCGGTTGAGTATTAAGGTTTTGATTAAATTCTAGCCTCAAATGAAAGATTTAAAGCCAAGAAAACCTTATATTGAGGTTGATAGGGTTAGTGAAATCTATGGAAGCTTGTGGAAGTTGGTTAGAACTTAAAATTGTCCAATGATAGATGTTAGGAGTTTAGACTAGTTAAATTGTACTGGAGAGTGCTTGTGTTAATTTTGAAAATTAACATTTAATGTTTGGGAATTGTAGATTAAAGTAAATTGGTACTTCCCCAAAGTCAATAGAAACATTAGAGCATACTTTGAGCAACAGGTAACTGTTTTAGTTAAAAAAAAGGTTAAGGTAACCAGATGTTTATATTGTATATTAGATTATAAAGTTATTTAGAAGTTATTTGTGAAATATGTGTGTGTATATGTGTGTTATGTTTTTAAAACTTGTAGAGTAAGCAAAGGAATTGAAAATGGAAAAATGTTCATAATTGAATTGTACGATGAAGTTTAGACAATGTTATTTTTAAAATAGTTTTATTAATATAAATGAAAATCACATTGTGGATGTTTCAATATGTGAAATGCATAGTGTTGCTTTATTAAGTACATAATGAAGGGTGGGAATTCACCCTAGATGAAGAGGTAATGAAAAATAAAAAACATATGATTTGGCTAGTACATCGGGATGCCTGTGCAGTCAAAATTGGCTCTATATTCACTAAAATGCATTTAGTGGATTAGAGTAGCTTTGGAACAAATGAAAAGAGTCTGGGAGATTAGAGCATACAGCACCCAATTATATGAATAGTAGGAATTTGTAGTCTGAAAATGATTGAGAATACCTTTAGCTAGTTAATTCTTATATTGATGATGAGCTTAGGTCAATCCATTAGGATTGATCGTATGGTAGCCTACAGATTTAGTCAAAGGTAGGTATAAAGGTTTGGATGGATATGTAATCATGTATGTGATACATGTGATAGATATGTGCATGCGTGTGTGTTATATAGCTTATTTTGTATAAATACATGTTTTAACATGATGTTTTACTACTTGTTCATAATTTACTTTCTACTAGATAATATGAATTATTATAATTACTAGGACTCTATCTTACCCTATAGTCATAATATTGTTGGTTCAGAAGTCGAAAGGAGACAAGGGAAGGTGTAATGTCCTAAAAATTAATCTCTTGTTAATTAGATTAATCAAGGGTAATTAAGTAAGATTAGTGTGGTATGTAACACTTGCCCCAAGTGTTATCCAAAAATCACAAAATTCAAATAAACTAAGTGTGATTAAGGAGTTGATCCTCTAACTAACTTAATGCATAAATTATTTAAAACCTAAAAAAATTATAGGTTCTACCTATAGCGCACGAAAGCAAGCTAGACGAAAGTGAAATAAAAAGATGCTGTCATGACAGCATTAAATTGTTGTCATGACAGCCCTCCTGGGCCAACTTCTGGGAGGCGTTGTTTTGTCATTTGACCTCTAATTGAAGTAATTTTAAAGCTCACACATCACATTCAAATGGTTCTATAAGTGTACCAAATTTCAAAAAGATCTAACAGTCGGATTAAAAATTAGACATGTTAAAAGATTGGCTATTTTTGCTGTCATGACAGCTAAAAATTTGTCATGACAGCACCTCTGGACTAACTTTCGGGGTGCACCATTTCATCATTCGACCTCTGATTGGAGTGATTCTAAAGCCCATATGTCACTTTTAAATAGTAGTATTAGCATACAAAATTTTGAAAAGATCCCACGGACGGATTAAATTTCATGTATGTTGCAACATTATCAATTATTGCTGTCATGACAGCTCCTCCGGACTAAATTCTAGAGTACGCTGTTTCTCTGTCTGATATTCAATTGATGTGATTCTAAAGCCCACATGAAGCTTATAAAATTTTTACTTGTGACCCAAATTTTAGAAAAATCCAACGGTCGAATTAAGATTTGGACACCTCGATGCAAAAGTACAAGTTTTTAGTAAAAACCATTTTCAAAATTGTCTAAATCTCATCCTAATAGTCATAAACTTGTGGGAATAATTTGGACATGTCAAATAGGACTAAAAACACCTGATAAAATATTTAAATGGTAGAAAACCATTTATACCAAAATTTAACCACCCGAGTGCCATTTTCCAAAATGGACCCTAAACCCCTAAAATGCACAAGTCACACAAATGTGGCCAAAAACTATTCCAAATATCATATATACATATGAATACACACGCTAAATATTTTCACTTGGCTTAGAGATCTCTGTAGGGCCCATACACCCACTCTCTTTATCCAAGGTATATGTTTGCCCATAGAGCACCATTTGCAATGCAACCACTTTGCATTTACTTGTGGAATCACATATATACCAAAATAAATATTTGCTTGTAGTGAAAACTTAGTCTACTAAATAAATCCATCAAAACCACACACCATAGCCAAGTTTCCTAGCCCTAAGTCTACAAGCAAACAAAAATTTATACACAAGCCATACAATCCACACATACTCACACACATATACATAATCATATCCTACTGGCACTCTAATCCTAAATACATTACAATAGATTTGCTCAAAAGAAAGGGGTTGCATTTCTTTACAATTCACAAACAACCCCTAGCTCTGCTCCTTTCCCCGTCCTCCACTGGTTCTTTCACCTGGACCTAGAATATTAAAAAGAAAGGGGTGAGACAACCACAGTCTTAGTAACAGAGAAATCTACATTGATTATTACAAAGTAAGCCATAATTGAATAAACGAATAATAAATTCAACATAGTATATAATTTAGCCATTTAAAATTATAAAAAAGCTTTTTGCAAATAGTTAAATCACCTTGATTGAACATTGAATAGAGAAATGAAGCGCGTCAAAAATTGCCCTTGGGTGCTATCATATAATAGCACAATAATGTCAAATTCTATACAGTGCGCCGCCCATGGCTCGTGGTACAAAGAAGAACAAATCATGACACATGTGCACATGTCATGGGGCATTCCTCTATTTTCACTCTTATTTGATGTTTTTTAACTAGTTTTAATTCTTTTTTTTGTTACCAAATGGAATCCTAAGCTTTCTTAATAGTCTCTTCTTAGTTTTTGACTTAATAAAGTCATTTTTTATTAGTCTTAGTAAAGTCTAAACTTGAGATCCCAATTGTTGAAAGAAACACTTTTAATTGTCGAATTACTTTCAAATGGTTAACCACGGTTAGGTAATCTTCTTGGGTTGATACCATTGATTACCAATGATGTGTTTGGTTACAAAGTGGATTAGTAAAGGTGACCATATAAAAGGAGCTAGGGAGAGAGTAGCTAGTCTACTTAATTGTAAAGCCCTATTATATTATGTTATTTTGTGAATGATTGTATATCAATAGTGTTCCAACTAAGGATTGCATATAATTTTGTATGGTACTTGTATAATGAGATTGAATATGATGGCTTGGATTTTATTTGTGAGATACATATAATAAGGGCTAAGATATTAGTATAAGCATCTAGTTGTATGAATGCATGTTTGGTGATATTAGACTTGTAATGCATATATATGTGGTATTTTAGCCTATTGGATATGTTTGATAAAAGCATTATAGGAATAGGCTAAATGAGATTATAGGTGTATGTTTTTTATGTATATGTGTTGTGTGTTGAGAAGATTTAGCCTGGAAATGATAATCAATGAATTTCATAAAATGCCTAGTGTGATGTGAAATTGGGGCATTGGGAGACTAAATCTTGAGTTTTATGTTATATTGCTTTATTTTTAATTTAATCAGGTATTACTACTAGAAAATATAGTATGTATAATGCCCTATATTAAACAGTTAAAACAAAAAATAATGCATAAATAGAGGTAGGAATTTTGAAAACATATATTAAATAATGGTTATATTTTGTAACCATTTAATAAGTAATTAAATACTAAACATGTAATGACCCTAAATTTTAAACTAAATAATTTTTTCTTTTCTTTTTTCAATTAATATTTTATTTAATTGTTTTGATTTTGTGACAACTGAAGAGTGGCGGTCTAGTAAAACTTATAGTAATAGCTTATCTAAAGGTCTAGAGTTTGAATTCTTAATTTTATTTTGTTTTAATTTTGGGAAAATTACTAAAAATTACCCTTGTCTTTTATGTTAATAGAAAAGTTTAGCCCTTTCTTGTAATTTTCTCAATTATTCTTATATCAAATTTTTACTCTTCTTCTTGTGCGAAAAATTAGAGCTTCAAGAAAATTCGTTCTTCCTTCTCTTCACCAACCTTGAGTCCCCTCATTTTTCAGTGTTGAGGCGTCTCTCTCTTATCCTTATTATTGATTTCTTTGTTGCTGTTGACTTGAGTTGTCCTTACCATTGTGGTTGGCTACTAGAAGTGTGAAGACACTGGTTCTGCTATTGTCATTCTCTACTCTTTTAGCTGGATTGAAACTCTCCTTCTCTTTTTCAGTATGGTTTGAGAGCTAAAGAGTGGCAACTCCACTACATGTTGGTTGGAGAAAATTAAGAGCATCACTAGAATTAAAGAGGAAAGTTAAGAGATACAAGTTTTAGAATTTTGAAAAATTTTCAGGTGAGTGGGTAGTGTCCCAAATAATTTCTTGCAAAGTGTTTATAAAATTTCTTTATTTAAATGCGTACATTATTCCTTTATAAGTTGTATAGATATTCTTGTCAATTTTAATTTTAGGATTCATACAATTCTTTTTACTTGCCTAACTTTTATATTTTATATTCATTAAGAACTATGCTACTGTTAAAGAATATTTGGATCTAGTACATTAGTAACAGAATATTTATTCTAAACATTTTTGTTGTTTAAATTTTATGATTTATATTACATATAAAATATGGTGATTCGTGCATGGAGAAAATTGAAAAGAAAATATGATAGTTGGATATTATATTTTGAAAAGAATGTTTTTCAATGAATGTTTTAATTCCATGCACACTCAATTTGAATTAGGGGGACCGAGTCAGAATGTTGGATGTTAACGACAATTCCATTAGCTCTTGACGCACCATAATACATCTAGCTAGCAGTGTGCTTGTAGGAGGTGCTAGCCCTATGCGCAGGTCAACGCATGTGGAATGGAGAGATGGATATTCGTGAGTATCATACTCATGCTTGTTTCGTGACTTCTAGTCACACTTGATTATTTCGTGACTTTAAGTCGCGCTTGTTGGTTATTTGCCCTCATGGACTATGTGTCCATGCTTGTTAATCGTTTTGATAAAGTTTCACTAAAAGTGAATTTTCAAAAACTTATTATTTTTAAATTTATTTTATTAAACAAACTATTGTTTGATCATATATGATTTTATATGGTAAATTTCCTCCTAGATTGGTTTAAAAAAAATTCATTTTTTATATAATTTATTCACAAGCATTTTTTTTATCATTATTTGAATTCCTTTTATATATTTTTATGAGTTGTACAATTATTGATAACCTATGAAACTCCAAAATTATTGGTTTAGATTATGGTTACACTGTTGAGCAAGTTTATCATCTATTGTTAGTAAAATATGGGTTTTAATACTCCATTTGATTTGTTGTAAACCAAATTTTATTAATTATTACTTTTATATATTTTATCTATAATTTTCATTGGGACGCTACTTACCAAAAAATTTCTTTGATATCAGATAATGTAGTTGACCCTGCACCTCCTGCTAATCATTTAGGAGCTCTATTGTTGTTTTTTTGGAATAGTGGAAGCATGCTTCAATCATTTATTTTAATGCAAATATTCATTATATTATATAATGATACTTAGTGCTTCACGTATACTATAGTTAAATTCTGGTCTTATTTTGTTATCATGTAATATGCTTGTGTGAAGCTAAGCTCCTTTTTTGGATTGGCTGACAGGTTTATTGAGTATAGGAATTTTGGGATGTCCTAATTACAGGAGAGGTTTTGCCAAAATTTTCATCGAATGTTCAAGACTCTATGGACATTATAATTATAAATATACACATATATTATATAATTTATTGATCAGTATAAATTATTTATCGCTATTATAGCTTAATAGTTGGATAATTAAGGCTTAAGGAATATAAGTTTACCTCATATTCCGTGCCGGTCATACTCTTAGGACTAGGATGTGACAAAACACTTATATAATATAATTGTTTAGTATATGCTTCAATTCCTACATGTAATGACATTAGCATATATATATATATATATATATTGGCTTAGAACCATTTAGTATATCATTAATTTACCAAAACAATTCTATACTAGAATTGTTTTATATGATATATTCAATGGTTCTGCTATTTAACCATTCAGTATACTAATTTAAAACACCTTTCCCCTTTAGTAAATGGCTCTATTCTTCAAACATTAAACTCACTTTGTCTTCATCATTTTGTAGTCCCTCTACTATTAAAACTTCATTCTCTAGCCATTTTCAGCCATTCCCCACCTCCATTTGCTATAGAAATGCCATAGATTGTCGTCGGGTGGTTTTAATCTCATCTACGCTGTGGGTTGTGGTTCTCGCCTTAGGTTTGTTGTGTGTTGTTCGTGATGTGCTCATTGTAGGTCTTTTTTTATTGAGTGTTCTCATGGGTATTGTGTATGTCGTCCCTTCTTTTATTGCTGGTTGTTCTACCACTATGCTTTACCTTTCTTTCTCCTCCATTTCTGGCAGTAGGTCTCTTTACAAGAGGTAAGTTTTTTAAAATAAAAGTTATTTCATTTGTTATAGGAATTATGCATAGGTATGGGTTTAGAGATTCATATTTTTATTATTGAGCTTGAAATTGAGCTAGTTTATTAATAGATTATTATCATTGTAGTATGAAATTATTTTAAAATTAATCTAAAATGGCTCTATTTGAATGTTGTTTGAAAATTTTTATTGACTTAATATTGAATTTGTTGAAAGAGGGCTAATTCAAGTATAGAAGTGATCAAAGTTATAAGTGCTAGGTACATAATTGGGAGATACCTGAAGGTGTGAATAATAATAGCCAAAGGCATATAAAAAGTTGTTCATGATCACTAGATTTTGACATAAGTGCATATGAGATCGACTACTATCTTGAAGAATTGGCTAATGAGATTGAAGGGCAACTCGAGAATTTTTGAAAGAAGTTGGAAAGGTTGAAAACTGATACGGAAATACCTTTGTATGAAGGGTGTATTAAGTTGACTCTAATTTTTACTGTGCTAAAATTATACAACTTGAGAGCTATAAGTGGGAAGAGCGATATGAGCTTCTTAAGCTTGCTTTCTTTAATCAAACAAACGCTATCAAAGAATAACAAGCTCCTAACCTGGCTATATGATGCAAAAAAGGTGTTATGCACTATTGGCCTGAGCTATAAGGAGATACATGTTTGCTCTAATGATTGTATCTTGTTCATGAATGAATATAAAGAGTTAACCTACTATTCTAAGTGTAAGGCATCACGTTATAAGCAGAATGAGAAGAGTGTGGAGAAGGCAATATGGTATTTTCTTATTATTCCAAGATTTAAAGCTTGTATAGAATATGTCAAAAGGTAATGAATTTAACATGGCATGCAAGTGGGAAGATTAAAGGTGACAAGGTTCAACATCTATCTGATTCTCTTGAATGGATAAGGTTTGATTGGAAGTACCCTAAGTTTGAAAAAGAAGATAGGAACCTACGCCTCCCATTTTCTATAGATGGGATGAATTCACATGGGATATGGAGTAGTACCCACGGTACATGACTTGTGATGATGGTCATTTATAACCTTGTTCTTTGGCTTCGCATAAAGCAAAAGTATATCATGTTGTCATTGCTAATCTCGAGGCCTAGGCAACTTGAGAATAACATAGACATTTACTTGAAACTACTGATTGAAGACTTAAAGCTATTATGGGAGATGAATGTGGAGGTATATGATGCCTACAAAAAAGAGATATTTAATTGGAGAGCTATGCTTTTCAGTACAATCAATGACTTTTCAATGTATGGTAATCTATCAGGGTATAGCACTAAAGGACAACTTAGATGTCCTATTTATGAAGAAGACATGTGTCCAGTGAGATTGCAATATGGTATGAAAAATGTATACCTTGGGCATTACAGATGGTTAAGTGACAAGCATTGATACCATTGTTGAAAAAAGTCATCTAATGGAAAATCAAAAGAAGAGAGACTACCAAAGCAGTTAATAGGTGAGGAACTAGATTAAAAGGTAAACGACTTTGATATTGAAATTAGTAAACCATTTGTGAAGCATGTTGGAACAAGCAAGTGGAAGAAATGGTCAATGTTTTTTTGAGTTGCCATATTGAAAGACCTTGAATGTGATATGCTTTTTTGTTTTGATGTATATCAAGAAAAATATTTGTGATAGTCTTGTTGGGATATTGCTTAATATTCTAGAAAAGACTAAAGATGGCATCAATGTGAGATGTATCAGAGGCTAATAAAGCACTAGAGGTTAGGAAAGTATTGGAGCCTATGAAAGCATTAGTGAATAAGTGAAAGAAGGAAAATGATAAGAGCTTTGCTGATAAATCCAAGGAGTCCATTACATTTCCCAAGAAGGCATTGGAGTTTGTCCTTCTACCTAAAATTTCTTAGTCAGCACCTCTGTATATAATAGTTGCACCTAACAAATATTGGAAGTTTCTTAGAACATATGTAGAGACACAAGAAAGAGTGATGCTCCCTTTCTCTGAGGAGATGTATGCAAATCTAGAATTTATCGATCAAGTTAACAATGAGGCGTTGATGGACTTATTCAATTATGTATAGGCTATTACTACCTCGTGTAACTTAAATCATTTAGCTATATATATAAGGTATGTTTCCAAAACCTTAAATTAAATTCTTAGCTATATATATGTATACACACACTTCAATCATTTATTAATCTACTTATTTTGACCTTTAAGGAATTTGTACTTCACCATGCTTGTTAGGAGAGGCGATGTAGTGTAGAGGGTGATATTCATTAGTCTCCACCTAGTCTCTCCTCATGGCCATGAGACAATGATTCCTAAATAAGGATTATAAATAGTTTAGAAGCTTTTTAAGTACTTCAACCAATAGAGCGCTAATAAGAACAAAATATTCATAGTGCCTTATTGTGAAGGATAAATCACTCTATGATACTTCATTTTTTTTTTCAAAATTAGATTGTGACACTTCCTAATTGTAATCATTTTCATATAGGGCACTAAATGTTACTTGTGATTAATCCAACTATGGGGAGAGTATGGTACCTCAACCCTATTATAGCGGCAATCCCAACAATAGGCCACATGTAGTAGAGATGATTAATCAGTAAGTTAACCAAGTTTTATGCATATATGTATGTAACTTGTTCTTTTTGTGTGAATATTTATTATATCAACTTTTATATTGCATGTTAGGGCTATTGTCATGTACCATACCAAGGTTGATAAGTTGCTTTGATACAATAACATCATGGACAGTTATCAAGTTATAAGTATTTAATTGTCATTAATTATGTTAGTAACACAATTATAAGTCATGTTATGTCACTGATAATTTGGTTATCCATTGTGTGATTGTAATGCTCAAAACAACATGACAAAGCTAAGGATTATGGGTATGCTCCCATGAAATTTATGAAGGATAAAATCCAACATACTCCTATCAGAACTCTTCCAGACAATGTATATATGTTGTCAACATTCTCATCATTATATTATTTTTATTAATTAACATGAATTTAATTTGTTGTTGTTAATTTTGCATTGATCATTGCTACGAGAATGCATACTGTGACATATATACTAAGGCTCAAATGGAAGAAGTCCTTAAAGAGATGTCATGCAGTATTTTCCAAGCATGGTTTAACAATAATAAAAAAAATACATCATATAGGTATATATACTTAGCCAATTTTTTGGATTTGGAGCTTTATTTTGGCCATTAATTAGTTTAAGTTAACCAACATCAACTTTTATATAGTTTGTGTTAGGAATTCAAAATGTAAATTTCATGTATAATTATTGTTGGCTATTGAAATTCTATTCTAGGTGCCAAAATTGTATTTTACAAATGTTCAATGCAATAGGTTGCTCGAAATGTAGCTTGCCTATTTAAAAAAATTCGATCACAATATTAAATGATTATTTGAGAAAACCATTTAATATTGTGACCAAATGTACAGTGGAATAATATTGAACAATTCTAAAGAGAATCATTGATTTTTTTTAAATATTAAATGGTTTTTTAATCAAAATTGTTTAATATTTACATAATATTCAGTAGTTATATTTAGATAATTGTTGAATATTATCTTTGTCACAACCCTCTAAAACATATATGGTAAAAACCGTTGAATATGGTTAGAATATTCAACGATTTAAAACTGTTGAATATATGCATATGGAATATTTAGCACCTGACTGTTCAATAGCTCATAATCGTTTAATATTATGAAAAATAGTCATTTCATATACCTTTTTTTAGTAGTGTTATTTGAGTTTTAGAACTTGAAAAAACACTTTTAGAATTTACTTTATGCATCTAGGTGTCAAATTTTCAGATTAACCCTTCAATCAAAGTGAAACTCATGCCATTGATTAGAATATTGAACAAGTTTTGTGCGAGTACTTGAATTACTTCAATTGAATCTCATATGTGAAAATGACACACATCCAAAGTTCAACTTAGATGGGCTGTCATGATAGCAAATGCTATCATGTGTTCTGTAGCACATGATAAATACGTTGTGGCTCATGGCATAGATCCTCTTTGCCGTAAGCCATGGGATATTTACTTATATGGGCAAAAATAACCTTTTTGCCCTATTTTCTTGCATGATGTGATTTTATGTTCTTTCTTGCTTCACTTGTACATAAAAAATTAATGTTTGAGCTCAAATATGTTTTTGAAGTTTGTATGGGACCCCAAAACATTTTCAAAAGTATTTTTACATTTTAACCCTTCTTTAAGCAAGGTAAGTTTAGGAGTTTAATGACTTCTAATTACCAAATTATGTGTTGTTTGTGGCAAAATGTTGTAATGTCAAGGCAGATATGTCATAAAGCGATTTCAAAGAGTGTCATCGTTGTTGGAATTGGTTGTTGTTTTGTGTGCATGTTCTTGATTGATTATGTCATAAAGTGAATATGTAAAATAAAGGAAAATTAAGCAAGAGCTAGCAATTTTTTTTATGGCTTGCATTTCAAAGAGTGAGATCGCTGTTGGAATTGGTTGTTTTTTTCTCAATCAAGTTCATACTTAAACCATAGACAGAAATAATTGCAACCAAATTCATAAACCTGAATATAACCCCATATCAATTTAAAGAAATAGAACTGAAAGCAGAAGCATATCTGAATGGTTAAATTCGTAGTCACAAGTGTTACCAGATTCCATGCATTAACGTTTTGGTAGTACTGCTATGATCTTCCAAATTGTAAATATTAAAAACTTTCTTATGATTCTCTAGAAAAAGGTCAAAGAGCCAGTTTTCCATTATACCCAGCCCGAGAACCACGACTATTTATAGATTTAAATTTATAATATTTATAATTTAGCCTCTTAAAAATTATAAATATCACTCGGGTCTCTACACATTAAATTCCATAACAATTACACCCTTTGAGCCTTAACTTTTCCAAAGAGACCACTTTATTTAAGTGAAATTATAATAATGACTACAGATTTTTAATATTTATATGTGTGGCCCATATGTTAAATTTTACTCCAACGACCATTTGTTCCAACACAATTACAACACATTTTGTTCATTTACTAACCCCCAATCTTCCATGCCCACTTGCTTTGAGTGGGCTTTAGTGGCATAAGTCTTTATTTATTTGTTCGTATTTTTTTTTTTTAATGTGCAACACATCACATTATGTAAAAAGTATATTCATCTCAGTTACTAAACATTCATTGCCTCCCTCTAAAGTTCTATTCCCTTAAAAAATAACAACAAACTTGTGATCACCAAATTGCGCTTTTTTTATTAATTACTTTATGATAAGTTTTAGGAGAAATCCAGCTTATCTTAACTTTTTTTCTCTGATTGTAATATTGTTCTTTTTATTATCAATTAAAATTTTCTTATAAAACCTCTCAATTATCCTGATTAGTTCCATTATAATACATAGGAAAACTTATGTTTTTAGTCCTTGTAATTGTACTCAGTTTTTTTCTATGAAACTCTTTTCATGTAAATAATTTGAAAACGTTTAATGGATATACTTTACAAATTTATATAATACTTATATTTTTTGATATATTGTTATATGTGTGTGTGAGATTTAATTTAATTTAATTACTTTATTCTTTACCGATCATGTTTGTTGTTACAAATAATATATTTTTAAAATATTAAGAATAGCGTACAATTTTTTTTTTAACCAGAAGGTTTAGTGTACAATTGACTGTCGACAAAATTTAATAAATATTAAAAAATTTATATAAGCAAGATTAGATTAAAAGATATATAAACTGAGATTGAATTACAGATTTTAAGAATTGCAAAATTTTAAGGTGCAGTGACTACATTAAAAATTCAACAAAATTATGGGAATCAAAAGTTGCTCATGTGCGTGTACATTCAAATTTCACACTATTAAAGAAGAATAATTAGTGAGAGAAAAAATAGAAGAAAATTTTGGTGCACATGTGGGCTCACAATCCTCTCACTTTCTTGCTTTCACCTGGACTTCAATGCCAATTCTTTTTTTTCCCCTTCTTTTTTTTCGGCCAATGACTTCAATTCCAATTCATGTCAAATTGAAATGGCGAATATGATAGATATCTAATCTTATAGGTTAGTTCGAAAGAGACTTTTAATTTGATATGATGAAAAGGGGTACGCATATGCTGTAAGAACTAATCAGTGTAATAAAGAATTACCCGGCAGAAGAACCATAAGAAATTAATTATAGGAAGTTAATTAACATATATACTTTAAGGTAATGTTGGGCTTATTTGAAATCCTATTTTCAAAAAAAATTTTAAATAAAAATAAAAAATTATTTGAAAATGTGTTGTTTGTTATTTATTCTGAAAAATTAAAAAAATTGAAAGTTATTTTGAAAAACTAAAGAAATCATATAATCTTTTTAATAATGTTTTATTATTTTCTGTTCTGTAAAATAAGAGAAAAGGAAGAAAACATCATATTTTCAATAATAATAATAATAATAATAATAAAGGAAGTCATTCTTTCTTATTCATTTCACCACTTTAGATACTTTCTTTTAGAATAATCCAAATAGATTTTGTTTTTTTATTTTCATTGTTTGTTCTGAAAAAGTATTCTAAATTTTTTTAGGAACATAAAAGTAGAAAACTGAATCAAGCAAGCCAGTAATGATTCGAGATAAATATTGGGGGAAATCAATTATTCTTTCTCCTATATATATATATATAAACTGTTTAGCATTTGATCTTGTTGAGAAATTAAAATTCGAATAATATCCGGTCCCAAATGGGTTAAAGCTCTTCTAATATAGATTTTTTTAAGAAAAATTTTCTTGACTAAATATATAATATTAAGCTTTTTATACTCCACCTAACTACTATTAATATATAACTATTTATAATATTATCACATCATCACTATTATACTACACAACAAAACCATATGGCTAGAGTCGCAATTATAGCTACGAGTGTAAAACATTCAGTCACAATTATATGCAAATTGCAATCACAACTTGAAAATAATGAATTAAAACAAACACGAACGTTAATACATATATATAGATATATATATAGAGAGAGAGAGAGAACGCTAACTAATACCCTTGATATCAACTTGAAAAGATTATAATTTAGTTGCTTTACACATTTATTCTAGAGAAGATACTTGATTGCAAGCGTGCATTTCACTTTCTCTTCTTTAGTTTTGGGAGATCCTAATTGTATATACATGATATTATTCAAGATCAATTGACAATCACAGTTATCAACTCTTATGTTGTATTAATGATTATCATTTTTTGCCAAAATATATTTTTTTATGAGGACATGAAAAAAATTGCCACTGAATGTTGATATAATATAACTTTTAGTTCTTGAATTATCTGTTGATTATTTTGGCCAAAAATAAAAGCAAATATCTTCCAATTATCAATTCAGTCTTTAATTAACTTTGACATAATATAACTCAGTTTTTATATACAGTTCATTGAGTTATATAAAATTATATGGACTAAGTTATTTCAAGTCAAAGTTTAGGGATTAAATATTGATAGTTGAAAAAAAAAATTCAGGGACTTAAAATTATATCTCTCCCTATTTTGTATATTTCAAACAAAAATGGGCTATGTTGTAACAGTAGAAAATTAAATTTGAACCATGTTTAATCTCAATGGTTCATATTTTGTATACTTTTTAATTTTTTATTTCAAAAATTACTTTTTAAAATTTCAATTGGGCAACAAAATTTATTCTAAACCGTGTGATTAAATTTTACATATATTCATATTAAATCTAAACCATATAGATTAAATTTGAATAATAAAAATATTTATTTTTGTAATCATACTTTTGTATTGTTCATGGCTCTCATCAAAAGAATGTCATCCTCATGCTTTAGATGAAGTGTGAGATGAGTCATATTATTCATAACTTATAAATAGTATAACTTATTATAAGTTTTATATTATTATTATTATTTGGTATGATTGAGTGAAGAATACTGTTTTGAAAAATGTTCGGATCAACAGGGAATTATACTTTTTGGGACAAGAGGTAATGAAAAATGAATGAGGGATGGTGAATAGATGACCATTTAGGTTGGTGCATGCTCCACTTTCACCAATAATTTTAAAAGCTCTCCCTTTTTATAGTTTTCCTACTCAATTTATATAAAAACACTTAACTTTCTTTCTTTCTTTCTTTTTTCTTTAATTCCTTTCTTTTGCCAATAACTTCATTATTTTTTAGGATTGGATGTATATTAATTTTCTTTTTTTATTGGTAAGAGATGCTTACGTTATATTATTTAAATAAAAAAATACACACACATATTTAGTCTAACATAATTTTTTGACCGGCATAAAAACTATTGAATAAAATAATTAAACCCCCGGGACAAAGATGTCATCTTAAAATATATTGATTTCTTTTACATGTCATTATCCTTTTGGTATTGTTAATCTTCTAGATGTTTCCTTTTGGTCTCCCTTTTTCTTAATGATTATAAATAATATCTTGTGCTTTTATATTTTTTTTTTAAGTATCAAATTTTGCTTGTTGCTTGTAAAAAATTTTACATCAAAATTAATAATTTGACAATAAGAAAGTGATATTAATTTTAAATATATCATTTATTATATTAAAATTTTATTTATGTATTTATTCAAATTTGACGTTAATTTTAAAATTTAAATGGATTATTAGACTGGAATCAAAATTGAATAGTTAAAAAAATGAAGAAATTGTTGTCTACTTTTAAGCCTCCAGGGGGTAAAAACCAGATGACCTAATTGATATTTTTTTTGTTGCTGATATTTTTATAAAGTGACCAAAAATGTATTTTAAGTATTTTTAGTGTTCAGGATGGAAAAATATTTTTTTTTCTATTTCATTTTTTAATCTTTTTTCTCAGTTAATATATTAATTTATTCTAAATTTAATGTTTAAATTTTATATTGGATGCCACTTGCTAGAACCTATAAGTAATAAATATAGTGAGTTCTCCCTAAAATATAAATAAGGTCAAAATAGGTTCAATTATAATTTTATATTACAAGAGATGTTAACTAGGATACGATGCATATATTTTAATGTTGAAACAAAAACTGCGTTTTCCTATTATACTCCTAATAATAATTATAATTATAAGTGCCCTATGTATTTATATGACATCTAAAATCAAATTACAATATTTGCAAATTGCAGTTTATGAAAAGTATGGCTTCCTAGCTATATTACCGAATAACAAAAATAATTATCCAAAATATTTTATAATTATCATACATATTTTAATTGAAAATTGCAAGAATAAATATATAATAATTTTATAATTTTCGTTTACAAATATAACAAACGTGCATGATTGTGTCTCTTGTTCCATGAGTGAACATATCCCACACGTCATACTAAACCTATAAAGTTGTGGATCACATAGCATCAATTTTTGTAAGGAGACAAGTCATCAATCATGTTCCTCTCCTTTTATATGTATTAGGGACCATATTAATCACGTTCCTCTCCTTTCATATGTATTAGGAACAATATTAATCAAAGATTGCTAGAGAAAATTTATATCAATTCAGGGTTAATTGTTTTTAAAATTTAAATAGATACTTGTCAATTTGAATTAGTCTTTTATCAATAAGTATTCATATAAATTTTGACAACAATTTATTTTAAATTAGCAATAGTCAATTCAAGCTTTTTTAATTTTTATTTAAATTTTGACAACAACTAATCCTTAATTAATATAAATTTCCAACAGTCCTTCATCACTATTTTCCCTATATATTAGTCTTTTTTTTATTACTTCATCATTCGAGCTCTCTAGATCAATTTAATTCCTTTTTCAATGTAAAAGTTATAACTTAAAATAGAAAACTCTATTGAAGAAATAATTAATTTTATATTAAAACTATTTAATTAAAAATTAAATTATACCAAGCCTACAAAAATTGAACAAAGAATATTTTTTAAGTTAATTATTTTTTTTCATATTTTATTTTTTTTAGCTTTTTAACTACACTCAATTAGCTATGAGCTAGGTTTATCAGGCTACTCATTTAAACTTTTTTTTTTTTCCAACTCATGTTTTGGAAACTCAAGTATTTTATATAAGAAACAGTTTTAAGTCTAGCCTATTTACGCCTTGGCTTCAGACTCAAGCAACCTGTTTAGATCCTACTCAGTTTTACTCCTAAAATGATATATATTTAATTTTTAAATTAAATTTAGATTTTAAATATATGTTTATACTTTAAAATTAGAATTTACATTACTTATTTTTAAATTTGAACATTATAATTTATATTTTAGAAAAAGAATGTGACATTATCATGTAAAAAATAAATTTTTAAAAATGTAAAAAAAAAAAAAGGCTTATGAGCTTGGCCATATTTCTAATACATAAAGGCAAAACTTAAAGAAATAATTGACTTTAAAGAAACAAAACTTGTGTGCCTAAGCTCATATAGGCTAAGCTCAAAAGGACTAGGTTCATATAAGTCAAATATGCTTTTTTTACTAGATTTAGAAATTATCAACAGACACTACTATAAAAAATACTTTTGGGAGCACGTATTTTGGAGCACTTAAAAAAAAGCGCTATGAAAAATGAGAGTAGAACCTACCAGAGTCTTTTTTTAAAAAGTGCTCCGGTATGTCAATCTTTATGAGCACTCATTGTAAAGAGCGCTTTGAAATTAAAACAATTAAGGAAGAAAAAAATTACATAAACCTTGCCCCCTTCTGAGCGCTCCTAAAGCAATGACATTTTGGAGCGCTCTAAAATGAATTCATTAAAAGAAATACTGAGTGCTCCTAAAGGTTATTACAAAAAAAATAAAATAAAAAAATATATAGCCTTTGGGAGCGCTCGTGCATAGAGAGCACCTAAAGGCTCGCCTTTCAGAGTACTCATTTAGTGAGTGCTCTGAAAGGTGAATAAAAAATTTCCTTTATCTAAACACGTGTAGCGCTATGAAAGGTGAATAAAAAATTTCCTTTATCTAAACACATGCATCAGTTCGTGTCATTCCTTTCCCTATTTTTGACAGTTTTGTCTTCGCCCCTTCGACTTTCTCATCAATCGTCAAAGGCCGCTAATGAAGAGCTGAATTGCTATGGCCATTTCGCTCTCTATCATATCATTACTCATCCCGCTACCGTCGTCGATCTGCTATTTTCACTCTCTTTCATTTAGCATCATTGTGCATCCTGCAGATTTGTTCTCATATTGTAGATCTGGTAGTGTCGTTGCAGAGCCAATCTGATAGTGCCATCATAAAATGTTGCCGTTCGTTTCACCACTACCGTCACTAACGCCGTTGCCTATCGCAGAGCCACTGAAGTCATTGCCATAGTCAAACCGTCGCCTTGTTCAAGTTGTTCTTAGATAAAAAAATTATATATAAATATTATATATATAATAATAATTTAGGATTAATAATTTTTTTGTGGCATTAGTCTCAAATTAATTAATTTTTATCTCATAATTTTTTTGGTTTGGCTATGATAGTAACATATTTTTATAGTTGTAATACTAACACACACTTATATATTAATTTTTCTATGATAATAACAGTGGAAGCTAAGTGTGATAAAAGTAATTTGTCATTATGATTAATTTTGCTATAACATTATATTATTCTCATTATATTGAATGTAGTGATTACTGAAGAATAGGAGATTGAAATTTAAGAGATGAAATTCTTGCATGAATTTTTTTATTGTATTCGTTAAATGTTTTATTGTGCTTATATTGGTATTCTTTGTTTGAAACTATAATTGTATTAAGTTAATATATATAAATTAAATATAAATTACAATATTGTTTGATGAAATTAGTTACATTATACTTCAAAATTTTTATCTAGACGAATTGATATGCTATAGTATTGAATTTGATTATTTGGGATGTTCTACTTTTAAGGGGGATTTTGTCAATGTTTTTTTTTTTGAAAATTTTAAGTCGTTGTTTCTTTAATTTCTATGACTACATTAGTGATATGGATCATAAGTAGATGTTGAATAATCGACTATCTAAAGAATACTAGGATGTTATGGATGAGTTCCTTGAGTTTGCATTTTGTTGTGGTCAAGACCCTCATGGAGTCATATATCCTTATTTAAAATGCTGTTATGGAAAAAGAGTAAGGCCAATAAAATTGAAAGATCATTTGATATGTAATGGGATTGATCTACCTTATACTTGTTGGACGATACATGGGGAGACAAGGAATAATGCAAATAATTGAAGGGATAGTGCAAGCTACTCAGCATTTGATTGTGATAGTGGAACAAATGATGTGGACTGTCTTGATGAAATAATTGATATGATTGAAGAGGATCTTAGGGACTATCCTAAGATGTTTAAGAGGTTGAAGATTGATGCTAATAAACTATTATACCCCAATTGTAAAAGATTTGTAAAACTATTAGTTGTTTTGAAATTGTACAACCTAAAAGCAGCGAATGGATGGAGCGATAAGAGTTTCACAGAATTGCTTGAACTCTTACATGAGATGTTACTGGAGTACAATGAGCTTTCACCTGATAGTTATGAGGCTAAAAAAGTGCTATGTGTCTATTAGGATGAGCTATGAGAAGATACATGCATGTCTAAATCATTGTGTCCTCTTTCATAAAGAGTATTCAACCTTAGACAAGTGTCCAAAATGTGACGCATGACAGTACAAGAGAAATGGATGTAGCCCAATGAAGGCGTTGTGGTATTCTTCATTCATACTAAGATTTAGATACTTATATCGCATTGTAAAAGATGTTAAATACTTAACATAACATGCTGACAAGAGAATTAAGGATGGAAAGCTACAGCACCCTGTAGATTCTTCTTAATGGAAAAAGTTTGATCTTATGTATCCTGAGTTCAAGATAGAAGATAGAAACCTGCTTCTTGCATTAGCCACTGATGAAGTAAACCCTCATGGCATGCGAAGTAGTACTCAAAGTATATGGCCAATCATTTTGATGATCTATAACCTTAGTTTAGCATTGTGCATGAAGCATAAGTTTATGATGCAATCATTATTGATCTTTTTGCCTCGACAATCAAGAAATGATATAGATGTGTACTTAGTTTCATTGATTGAAGATTTGAAGATATTGTGGGAGACAGGTGTGGAGGTTTATGATGGGTATAGAGAAGAACATTTCATCCTATGATCAATGTTGTTTGGCACCATAAATGACTTTCCTGCTTATGACAATTTGTCAAGATACAGCATCAAAGGGCAAGATGCATGTCTAATTTGTGAGGAAGATACTTGTTCAGTGTGATTGAAACATTATAGGAAGAATGTGTTTACTAGTCATCGATGATTTTTTCCATAAACATATCATTACAAACAATTGAAGAAGGCCTTCAACGGCCACCCGATGAAGGGTAGAGTTCCTATACCATTAACTGGTAAGTAGCTTTTTGAAAAGGTTAGAAATTTGAATATTGAATTTGGAAAACCATTTGCAAGCAAGATTATTAAGAATGGTTAGAAAAAGAAGTCCATATTCTTTAAACTGCCATACTAGAAGACTCTAGATGTTAGGCATTTCCTAGACGCGATGCACATTGAAAAGAATGTCTGTGATAGTCTTGTTGGCATGTTAAAACCACATTTTAGGAAAGAGTAAGGATGGTATTAATGGAAGGACGGATTTGATTAGTATGGGGTTAAGAGAAGAGTTGACACCAAAGAGAAAGGGAAAACGTGCTATTGTCTAGAAAGGAAAAATTATCTTTTCATAAATTCTTGCATCCAGTTAAAGTGTCAAAAGGATATTTTTCAAATGTTAGTAACCTCATATCCATAAAAGACCTCAAACTAGTAGGTCTCAAGACTAATGATTGTCATATCATCATGGAAAATTTGTTGCCAGTAAGTATATGATCTATTTTGTTGAAGAAGGTGCGAACCATGATTACCAGATTTTGTTTCTTCTTTAAGGCAATTTGTAACAAGGTGATTAACCCAGAGAGACTATCAAAGCTAGAATATAAAATAGCTAAGATTTTGAGTGAACTCAAAATGTATTTTCCACTTCATTCTTCAACATCATGGTTCCTTTATCATTTCACTTAGTTAGAGAGATAAAATTATATGGTCCCGCTTATTTGAGATGGATGTACTTGGTAGAGTGTTACTTGAAGGTATTAAAAGGATATGTAAAAAATTGAAGTTAGCCAAGGGGTGTATTGTTAAAAGGTGCATCGTGGAAGAAGCAGTTGAATTATGCACTGGATATATCTCTAATGTGGATACCATTAGGTTATTAAAGTACACAAGGACACCACAAGTGAACAGGGTGGAATCATTGGGAAGAAACTTATTAGTATAAACAAGACACAATGGAAGCAAGTTCACTTGTATGTTCTACACAACACTGAAGAAGTTCAGTCATATGTCAAAGAACACAAGGCAATAGTTAAGAGTTAGAACAAGGGTAAGAATGTAACTTGGTTAGTAACATATCACAACTAGCATTTTATATATTAGTTTAAAGCTCATATCTCTGAGGAGTCTCACCCATAAGAAAGGTTGAAGTTTTTGGCTAGGGGTCCTGAATTTGAAGTGTTTTCTTATATAGGTTATGTAATTAATGACTTTACATTTTATACAAAAAGTCAAGATGCTCAAAGCACTATGCAAAATAGTAGTGTAATGCTTGTAGCTCAATCAATGCATGTCTATATTTTTAAAGACAAGAACCCAATCTATGTGATGATGTCATATTTTGGGATTATAGAGCACATTTAGGAATTGAATTATATCAAGTTTCATGAACCTGTCTTTTGTTGCATGTGGGTTGATAATAAAAAATGGCTTTTGAATTGATGACTTAGGTTTTATTCAAGTAGATCTTAATAAGGTAGCATAAAGATGAACCATTCATTTTGGCATCACAAACTCGACAAGTGTTCTACGTCCCAAATCCATCACATAAAAATTGGTCAATTGTTCTTTTAACAAATAAAATAGTGGGTAATGAAGAGGATGAGGATTTTAATGTTGAGGATGACCCTTTCATGGGAACATCACGGACATTTGATATTTCAACTGGGGATAATGCCTTCTATATTATAGAAGATCATATGGAAGGGATTTGTATTAATAAGGGATATGTAAAACACACAAAAGAAAAAACAAAAATAAATAAAAGACAAATCTAATGCTTGTAAGATCTTTCTTTAAATTTTCTTTTAGTTGTTAAAAATTTACTTTTTTACTTGTAGGTAAATGGCTACCCTACTTAAGATGAATAATGATGCTCAACCCACTGAAGAAGACACATTTAAAGAGGTTAAGTAGGGTAAAACTATTATGAAAGCAATGATACGGGCTTAAGCAGCTGGTTGTAAATTACCGGTAAATTAGAATGATATGGGCTAACTAGTTAAGTCTCCTTAGTTGGTCAATTATATAGGGGTGCTTGTCATTATGTGCCTTATTGCATTGCAGACTAGAGAAAGAAAAATGACCCATAGCTTGAAGAAGCAAAAAATAATATCTAGGAAGATCTATGTATATCTTTTGACTTGGATGAGAGTCATAGGCATTACATCATGAGAAAAGCAGCATATGCCCATAGAAATTTTCGAGCTACTCTTACAACATATCATCTAAAAGATACAAATGAAGATTTCAATCCTCATCCTCCTGAAACATATCCAAAGATCCAGCAAGAGAATTGGGATGAATTTATAAAAATACACCAACGGCCTGAATTTCAATAGATTAGCCAGGTTAATCACTTTAGAGCTGCAAGTACTCCTTTTCAATATAGAGCAAGTAGAAAGAGCTATCCAAATATTTAGCATGATTTGGTAAGTTTTAATTAATATCGTCTATTCATATTATTTTATATATAAGGAAATATTTTTTTTAACCATTCTAATATCGTCTTTAAATAGAGGGAAGAGGTTAGACCTAGTACTCTAATTTCTCGAGCTCTTGTTTGGAAGACTACTCCATAAGATAAAGAAGGCAAATTACTTGATGAATGCACTTGAAAAGTCTAGGAGGATTGTGTGAGTATTGCTATTTTAGTATATTACTTTATTTACATTATTTACTTAATAATCAGTTTATAATTTGTTCAATAGAAAACAATATCAAAATTAATATCACAAGATGATGTGGGTAAAGATGATTTTAATGCAAGGATGGCAAAAATGGAGGCGAGAATGGAAAAAAATATTCAAGACTTAAATAGAAAAGAGATTTAAGCAAATGATTAGAGTCGTACATATGTCACAAGCTAGCCTTAATGATAAAGATAGCTGCTCATTCCATACTAAAGAAGATTTTCCTAAGGTTATAATTTTCTTTATAATATCTTTTCTTTATTCACAAATTATGTTTCACATTTTTTAAAATAGTAATGTTTTAATTTTTGGGCAAGTCTCAATATCAATTATAGTTAGAATCACCATATTGTCATGTTGTGGCACTCGGATCTGTGTATAATGAAAATAGTATTACTATACACTCTAGACCATTGCTTGCTAATCACTTAAAAGTGACTATAACTATTTCAATAGAAAATGATGCTGAGTTGCCGGTACAAATAGAAGATAAGGATATATTCATATTTTTGATGCCATTAGAACTTATATGGCTTGGCCAACTGTAACATCCTAAAATTTCAAATTCAAAAAAGTTGATTAATTAAGGGATAAATTAGTTAAAAATATGATTAATTTATTTAATTATGTTTTTGGGTGGCTAATTAGATTTTTAGGTCATATTTATCTTTAAATTGAGATAGGATGAAAGTCAGATCAAGTCGGGAGGCATTGGAGGGAGAAAAATCAACTTGTTGCTTGCTGTGTCATGAGCCATGGCTTGCGTGGCGTGTACTATGGTGCATGGCATAACAGGCAACTTAAAATTTCAGAAATGATCAAAAATTGACAGATTTTGGGGTGGAAAACCTAGAGCACGAAGGGGAAAACTTTGGGCACTGCTAAGGCGCCAATTTAAAAGGATTTTGAAGATAAGTTGGGTCTCCAAACTCTTGGATAAGTTTCTTACCCTTCTCTACCTTTTCATCTCATTTTCCATGGGATTTGGAAGAGTAAGAATTTGGTCTAATTGGATTAAGCCATGAGTCAATATTTTGAAGGTTTCTATTGACTCTAAAGGTTTAATTTAGGTTTATTAATCTTGGATATGTGGTAATAAGAAGCTGCTTTCTTGTTTGGTGAATTTTGGATCAGGCCTTAACTTGATCATAGGGTGTTGAAGTGTGATAAGTTGAGATATTAAGTTTTATGTTGTGATAGAGTTAAAAGGAGGCTTAAAGGGATTATGTGAACAAATTGTAGTTTTGACAAGCTTATTTGTTGAGAATTTGAGTAAGAAGTAGGAGAATTGGGAGGTTATTATTAGCTAATGGTGCTTGTGTTAATTGAAAATTAACATATAGCACTCATTGATGTAGATTGTGGTGTGAAAAGACTTACCTTGACACAAGAAGAAATTTAGTACCACGGGTAACCCTTTTAGTAACAAAAGGGTTGAAGTAACTAGATAATTTGCATTGTTTATTACCTTGTATAAGTTATTCTCAAGTGCTTTTCTATGATTTATTGAGTATATATGTATAAATTCTTTAAAGGTTAACTATTTTAGAAAATAAGTGGAGTATTGGTTTATGAAATTCTATATTTTTGAAGTAAATAGTAAGATTTGTTATATTAGTTTAGAAAGTTGTTTATGCATGGTCAAGTAGAGATATATAGTGAAATGTAGCACATTAAAGGGTGGGAGGTCACTCTAGTGGAGATAGTAAAGATTAAGTCCATATGGCATTACTAGCACCTCGGGACGCCAGGTGCAGCATTTACTCTCCTTAGTGCCCAAAAATGGGTGCGGTGTTAAAGACTTACTCTCCTCAATACCCAAAAGGGTTTGGAGTTGGAGACTATGCTCCTTAGCATCTGTAGGATGCGGTGTTGGAGTAACACACCCCAATTACTTGTAATAGGGGAAATAGTAGTCCAGAAGTGGTTTAGGACACCTTGGCCGAGTAGTCTACCATGAATGGTGAGCTTGGGGACCATACATGTGGTTTGGTTCTGTGAAATAGCCTACTAGTTTGGTCGGGAGTATTGGAGGACCGGAGGGTTAAGGATCATGCATGTAAATTTGTGGTGATCTTATATGATGTGATTATGTTACTTATTTTAATGCTTGTTTATAACTTGGCTTGTTAATCAATAATGTAGATTATCTTAATTATTGAGATTTTTATCTCGCCCCGTGGTTACCATTTTACAGGTTCTACAGCTAAGACTGAGCGAGGGAAGGAATCGGGCAAGGATTTGTAGATTTGCTATATCGAATAGTAATGCCTGATTTTGGTTTGAGTGGTGTACATAAACTTGTTATATGATATTATATGTTGCAAACTAAGAATGCATATCATTTTGATTAGTTGCACTTTTTCATATTATGTTGTTGTGTATTTTATCCTAATATTGTATATGAGGTGAATATATGGCAATTTTTGTGGTGATGGGCTAAAATGCTAACACAAGTACAAAGAATGTTTTTATATGTGGTGACAATGTAATTATAATATATTATGTGGCAATAGAAGCCAAATAGTGCATGCAGTGTTGATTATGTGTTTTGGCCATATTGGTGAAATGGCCATTTAGTGGCCACATTTTGTGTTTGGTATGTTTTTGTGTGTTTGATTGGTCACTCAAGTGTATTTTGGTCTATTAGACTTGGTTCAAACTTCACAATGGGTTTAATGGTATAAGTTATGAGTTTTGAATACTTAGATGCTCGAAAAACCTCTTTAAAAAATAACTTTTTCATTTGAGTGTCTAAAATTCTCATACAGTGTCAGATCATAATGAAACTTATACCATTAATTAGCTTATTAAATAAGCTTTACATGGGCGCCAAAATCACTCTAATCGGATGTGAAAATGGCGCACGTTTGAAGTTCATCTAGAAAAGCTGTCATGACAGCATTGCTGTCATGGACACGTGCACCACGGCACATTTCGCGCAAGTCGCAGCGCACAGTACAGCGAGAAAACATGGCTTTCTATGCCATATGCTGCGGCGCATAGACTATGAGCCACGGCGCATAGACCAAAACACTCAAAAATGACATTATTTGCCCTGTTTTGAAGTGTTTTGCTTCCCAAAACTTTTCCATGCTTACAATACCTTTATAAATCAATAAGTTTGAGCTCAAACTATCAATTTAAAGGGTTTTTATGGGATCCCAATTATTCCACAATTATTTTTAAATGATTATTAGTTTTAACCCTTATACGGATAATGTGAGGTTAGGAGCAATCCTAACTATGATTGTTTGTTGTGATTGTGTGGTGAATTTTGGTAATGTTAAGGTGGACATTACACCTACAAAGCTAATTAAGTTACAGGTATAATAATTGATAGTTTTTTAAAATCATTCATGTTTTCTTTTGGCCTTACCAATTCATTTTACATTTTATAGTCCTCAAAATCCAAAGAAGTTGTAAAGAAGCCAATCAAAGCAAAAGGAAGGCCATCAAAAGGAAATACCTCTGTAATTAAGGTAGGGAAGATCGGCATAAAGTCTACTCAGCTAAAATATCCTCATCAAAATGTACTTGAAGTGATTATGTGGACAACATTTAAAAACAAGATTCGTGAAGTAGAATTTGAAAGGGAGATTTATGGTGAAATAATTAGTGAAAAATTAGTGGCTGAAAATACAATGAGATTTTGACCAAGGATTGGCTATAAACCACACAAATTGTTTATACATTAGGTACTTTCTAAATTTTATTGTTTATTATGGTATTTATTTAATTTTAGTTGTGAATGATTCTATTTTTTTTTCATTTTAGGTACTTGTATCATACTTTTGTGGTGCCAAGCTCATTGACAATAAAATTTTCATTTATTAGCTCTCACAACACTAGTACCTATAGTGTTGAGTACTATTCTCAAAAGATAATTGATGCATTCAAAGCCAAAGGCAAAAGAAACATGTTATTTTTAGCTCCTCACAATCCAGAGTTAATTGTTATTGTTATTTATCTTTAAATTTAGTTAATATTTTAGTTAATGAAATATATTATTTTTTCAAGCAACATTAGGTGCTTGCTTGTATCAATCCATTCATTCCTATGTTTATTATAACAATTAGTTTTTACTTGGTATGCTTAATCATTATATTATAGGGTTATAACAAGTTATCGAGGTGGTGAAGGTCTCCCTCCAAACACTGAAAGGCCTAATCTTGTTGAGTTTTATTCATGGAAAATAATAAAGGTTTGTACTATTTTCTTAATAAAACAAGTTGGTACATATCTCAATGATTGTTTGATTGATATTTTATGTTTGTTATTTTGAATATGCTGCTTTGGATTGATGTAGAATTTTTGAAAAATTTTGGAACTTTCAAGTTATAGGGGAGACTTTGCCGGATTTTTGACAGCAAATCCTTGTATCATATATATAATTTCATCCCAAAAGTATTTTAAATTAAGTTAAAATTTATTTCTACCATATTTTGATAATGACATCATTTATTATTTTATAGGTACATACACAATTACAAGGTTAGGAGTGTGGATGCTATGTTATGAAGTTTATGAGAGAAGTAATCACACAACAAGAGTTGATTATTCCTGAAAATGTAAGTTAAAAGCTTTAAAATTAAGTTAATATAATGTTAATTACTTATATATTGCTTTCATATCTTGTGTAGTATTTTATTAGAGCAAGATGTTCACATTTTACTATGAAGCAAATAGAAGATTTAGTTGAAGAGTGATTAAAATATATTATTAGCTATTTGTGATAAGAAGTTAGATTAATGTTAGAAAAATACCAATTGTGTCATTTGCTAGGCTTGTTAGAAATTAAACTAGTTAGTTAGGAAATTGAAATTGTTGTATTAGTTTCAAGTTCTTTCTTTATATATAAATTTTTATGTTGATATTATTTCTAAATTAATTTTTGATATTGTGATTAGTCATTGTTTAAATAGACGTAAAAGGAAAAATTTTGAAAAATCTATTTAAAAAAAAAAATAATCTATGGGAGCACTCATCTGAAAAGCACTCCTGTATAGTGACATATAGGAATGATCCTGCACTGAGCACTCCCGTAAGTCAACATTTAAGAGCGCTCTTGTATGTCTCTATATAGGAGTGCTCTTCGAATGAGCACTCTTGTATGTCAGCATGCAGGAGCTCTCATCTGAGAGCACTCTCGTATGTGCCATTTTTGGCCCTCTTATACGAGAGCACTTTTTGAAAAGCGCTCCTGTATAGCATACGTACACGAGCACTTTTTAAGCACTCCTATACATTTCAGAGCGTTCAATACAAAAGTGCTTTTAGAGCACTCCCTAAGGTAAAAAAAAAAGCACTCCTGTAAGCTTACTAAAGTAGTGAGATGATCTAGAGAGATAAATAGATATTTCAATGAAAGAATAATTATATTCAATTGACAATCATACATGCAACACTATATATGTACATAAGATGATCAGACCCTGATTTGGTGCCTACAATATGAGTATATCTCATGTAATCCTACCTAACACAATAATATACATTCAAATTAAGCATCTCGTGATTGTAGAAAAGTTATGGCTCAGTCAAGCTAAGTCATTTTGAGGCCTATACATTCGCATCATGCATTCCTTCACTTCCCCTTATGTTGGTGTATGGAGATTCATTAGACTCAACTTGTCAACCAAGTTCTAAAGTCTATCCTTGCCCAAAGCCTTTGTGAACATGTCTACAATGATCTGATGGTTTATCCAAATCTTCTGAGGAGTTATTTCATGTGACTAAATTTACTCGTGAATAAATTAACAATCCATCTTGACATGTTTTTAATTCATTTATGGAAAATTGGATTTGCTATAATATGGAATATAGCATGATTATCATAATATAGTGGTGTTGCACTAGTCATTCAAACTGCAAGTTCGTTAAGTAACCATCTCAACCATATTACTTCACTTACTTTGCTTACGATGGCATGGTATTGTGCTTTCACAATTGACCTCGAGATAATACTTTGCTTTGTATCTCTATGAAATGAGGGATCCTTCAAGATTGATAAAGTAGCGAGTACATGATCTTCATCATTAGACAACTAGCCCAATCTATGCCACAGTATGTAACTAACCTAAGTGACCCTGAGCATTGCAGGATGAGCCCTTAACTTGATGTGGCCTTCAAATGTATGATGATACACTTTACCACATCCATGTGAAGCTTATTGTATGGAAAACTAATGAAGTGGCTGAGAATATTTGCCAAATGAGTAATGCCTAAACAAGTAATAGTGAGGTACTATAACCTTTAATCAATCTATGATATCGCTCTTAGTTTGTTTTTAAGTCCTTATCAATTGGCCACAATTTGCTACCCTTCTCCATAAGAGTGCAACTTGATTTGCAACCTAGCATTCCACTTTCCTTCAATATGTCAATGACATACTTTTGTTGACTTAAGAGTAAAGCCTTTAGTTAAGCATGCTACCTCAATGCCTAAAAAATACATAAGCTTTTCTAAGTCTTTGATGTCGGAGTATTGGTACAAGAAAGTTTTGACTTCGTGCATATGGTTCTCATCATTGCAAATAAGTAGCACATAATCAACAAAGATAAGTATTGGGGTGAGCCTCTCCCCTTATCATTAAAGGGCAAAAAGGGACTCATGCAAAAGTGCATTGATGAACTTATAGTACTAGTTATGAGAAGACTTATGCAATTGACACACCTGGTTATGTCTATGAGGCTAATAAGCTTAAGGAATCTTCATATACACTTCCTCTTCTAAATCCCTATGAAGGAATGCATTGTTCACATCCAGTTGATGAATGAACCAATTCATTTTTGCAACCACAACAAGAAGACACTATAAAGTAACTAACTTAGTCATCAGCATAAATGTTACATGAAAGTCCACTCCTGTCTACTGTGTACATCTATTGGTAACAAGGTGACCTTGTAATGTTCAACCTTCCCAGTGGGTTTATAGTTCACCATGTAGACCCATTTAGAGCTAATGGTACAACCTTCTCCTATATCCATTAAATATAGGAGAAGATTAACTAAATCACCACATAATAATCAAATACGTTGATTGAAAAGCTTAGGCCCAAGATTCATTTTGTAAAATTATCAAAATCATAATACATTAAAACAATTTGCAGTGAAAACACATTATATACATTTATAACATTGCATGCCCTTTTAAACAAGGAAGTTAGGTTAGAATACGAGCAATGCACTACGACATGCAATACATATGCTATGATATATGGCAAAGTGCCACACGCCTTATCTTCTCTATGTCATGTGTTACGGTGTGCCAGTCCAAATTTGCTGCTATCATTTGACAATAGAAATAACAAACTTTCAACGTGCATCATTTTCACACAAAGCTTATCTCATAAGCTAACTAATGAAATAGTTTTGGACACGATCTAATAGTCTGATCAAAATTTAGAAACTTGGTTGTAAAAAATTTACTTTTTCAAATAATTTCATTCATCCAAGAGCTCAAATCAATCTTATTGTCTCATTAGACCACACAAGACCTTAAACTAAGTCTAAAATGATCTATTACACCTAATTGACCACGTTCCATTGTATATTTACATGTATATCAAAATCTGATCATTCAAAGGCCCATTTTTACTTTTCACAACATTATATCAAACATACCAACTTTGTCATTTTCATCATAAATTCACTACTTTACACATTCACAATATATTCACAAGTTAATCTTAGCTCCAATTACTTATTTCATCACATAATTCCACATGGGCTAAGATTCACCAAAATCAATACATTTTCCATGAAACACAACTCAAACATGCATTCAATCTCCTATGGAAACTTATATATATACAATATTTATACTAATTTAGTTTATCATACAAACTCAGAGGTCTCACAGTCACGACACCACTATATTAGTCCAGACTTTTTTCCCTTGCCCTAGTTACTACTCTGCTTTATAAAAATGTAACCACGAGGCTGAGATAAAAATCAATAACAGAATAATTTACTATTGGCAACTATCACATGCAACTACATGAAAGCATAGCATAATATATGAGTAAATATAGCATAATCAGATATTTCATTTCAAACTCAACAACATATGTTAAATCCCTCTTTTTCTACTTATTTTTCACTTTTCATTACTTTTTCACATATAGTATGATCATTATTGACTAAATCTCTAAATCAACCTGACTTGAAATCATCGGCTCATCTTAGACTAATATACAATCTCATTAATCTTGAGCTTACCTTTAGTGGTAGAATCACCCAGCCAAAGGTGTTCTATCTCACTTTTAGACTATGATTTCTCCTAATACAACAATGGGGTGTCATTGACTCCAACACTATATCATATAGACATAAAGGAGTCCAAATATTTAATATCGCACTTTAATAGGCACCAAAGAGATAATTTCTAACACTGTACCTCAAAAGGCACTAAGGAGATATAATTCTTCAATATCGCACCTCGTCAGCATAAAGGAGAATATATCATATGGTCTTATCACCACACTTTACACAGGTAAACTTTCACCCTTATGATCATGCTTTTCGAACCATTTATAGGTTCCTAACTATTATTTTACTCTCTCTCTCTCTCTCTCATATATATATGCATATACACATTTATATATCAAATTACACAATTTCATTATTTGTTTAACTAAAATTCCTTTTTATGCAATAAACATTCAATACTACAAAATATACTTAGCTTAAAATAATTTCATATACTACATAGTATACTTACACATGGTTACAATAATTAGTCAAAAAGAGAAAGTTATTTAGTTACTTCAACCCTTCTGTCACTAGAAAGTTTACCCACAGATTTCAACAATTACTATAGCTTGTCAAAAGCTTCCTTTCTCAACTTACACGTGTGACATGCCAATCTATAAGTTGGTTAATTGGTTTAAATTGGCCAAAAGCACTTAATTACTATTTATGGCTCAATTTAGCCATCCATTTACTTTCATTTATCCGTTCTAAGTCCATTACTACTTGATTACCACTTTACATCACTTTAACTAATCTCATTTCACACAAATATGATTTTCACCCTTATTTTCCATTGAATTAGGCCCAAATGGAGCCTATAGGTTTAAAACTCTGTCGTTTAGGTCTAAACCAGTCACAGAGCTCTAATTTAACTCCCAAGAATCTTTTTATTACTATTGGGCAATAAACAACTCTTAAAATTTTACCGATTCAATTTCTATATAACTCATATTTAGAGAAATTTGGGTAAAATGGAAGGGAATGATTATACGTAGCTTACCTAATAAGTTACTGATCATAAGTGCCTTCCAATGCTCTGAAAAAGCTTGCCCTATCACACCTTAGCTTCCTCTCCACTCCTTCTCAGTGCTTTTGATTTCTCTCTTTAAAATTCACCCCAATTTAATACGCTGTGGAGCATGTAGAACTAGCCACGATGCGGGCACATTGAGAAGAATTATCACCATGCGTACTTGCTTCAACCTGTAAGGCTATCCTTCCACCCATACCTGCTCATTTAACATCCCAAATATACAATTCATCAATCTATCACCTAAATCTCTAATCCTATACTAATTACTACTTTACCCATGATTAAGAGCTAATCACAAGATTAAGAAATCATGATGTTACAAATGGCACACTTTCCCAAAGAAAAACTCATAAATGACAGTATGCCATTCCATTCCAAGGCTTCGATCTGTTTCACCAAAGCCTCACATAAATGCTGATAATGTATGACATATGTAAGGAACTTTAGAACACCATATTTGTTAATAGACAATATGAATTATGTGAGGAGGAAAAATGGACATTAGAGATGAAGTTAGCAATAGGATTAAAACTAGAGTTACCTAGGTTACAAGCCGAGTTACCTTAATTGTAATGTCCACCTTGACATTACCAAAATTCACCACACAATCACAACAAACAAACATAATTAAGAGTAAGGATTGCTCTTAAGCTCACATTATAGATATAAGGGATAAAAATAATAATCCTTTAGAAATAATTATCAAATATTTGGATCCCATAATATCCCTTCAAATTTATAATTTGAGCTCAAAATTGATATTTATAAAGATATTATAAGCATGAAAAAGTTTTAGGAAGTAAAACACTTCAAAATAAGGCCAACAATGTTATTTTTAAGTATTTTGGTCCATGAGATGTGGCTTGTGGTCCATATGCTGCAGCATGTGGCACAAAAAGACAAGTTTTCTTATTGCACCATAACCGCTGATTGTACGAAATGCACTGCGACGCACGTGTCCATGACAACAATGCTGTCATGATAGCTTTTCCAGATGAACTTCAAATGCGTGCCATTTTCACATCCAATGTCCGATTGGACTGATTCAAGCGCCCATGCGAAGGTTATTCAACAAGCTAACTAATGGAGAAGTTTCATTACAATCTAACACTATATGAGAATTTTAGATACTCAAATGTAAAATTTAGTTTTTAAAGTGATTTTCAACCATCCAAGTACCTAAAACTCATAACTTGTACCATTAACCTATTATGAGACTTCAACCAAGTCCAATAAACCAAAATACACTTGATTGAGCATTCAAACATACAAAAACATAAAAAAACATAAAATTTAGCTACTAAATGGCCATTTCACCCAATATGGACAAAATACCAAATCAACACTATATACACTATTTGGCCTCTATTGCCACATAATACACTACATATATATTATCACCATACAGATAAAGCATTCCTTACACTTATAATAGTATTTTAGCCCATCACCACAAAAATTGCCACATATTCACATCATATACAATATTGGGTTAAAATATAAAATAACATAGTATGAAACAAGTGCAACCAATCAAAATGATATGCATTCCTAGTTGACAACATATAATATCATCCATATAAGTTTATGTACACCACTCAAACTAAAATCAGGCATTACTATTCATGATGTAGCAAATCTGCTAATCCTTGCCCAATTCTTTCCCTTGCTCAGTCTCAGTGGTAGAATATGTAAAATAATAACCACATGGTGAGATAAAAATCTCAATAACTAAGATAATCTATATTATTGGTTAATATGGCAAGTTATAAACAAGCCTTAAAATAATTAAAATAAACACACCATATAAAATTACTATAAGTTACATGCATGATCCCTAACTTTTAGTCCTCCATTACTCCTAACTGAACCAGTAGGCTATTTCACAAAACCAAACCACATGTATGGTCCTTAAGCTCACCATCCATGGTAAAACTACTCGGCCAAGGTGTCCTAAACCACTTCTAGACTATTAATTCCCTCTATTACAAGTAATTAGGGTATCGTTACTCCAACACAGCATCCTACGGATGCTAAGGAGTATATTCTCCAACTTCACACCCTTTTAGGTACCAAGTAGACTAAGTTTCCAACACCATACTCATTTTCAGGCATTAAGAAGAGTAAGTGTTGCACCAGGCATCCTGAGGTGCCAGCATTGCTATATGAATTTAATCTTCACTAACTCCATTAAGGTGACCTCCCACCCTCTAATATGCCATATTTCACTATATATCTCTACTTGACTATGTATAAAACCACTTTCTAAACCAATATAATGAATATTACTACTTACTTTAAAAACTGGACATTTTACAAATCAATACTCCACTCATTTTCTAAAATAATTAACCTTTACAAAATATATACATATATACACAATAAATCTTAGAAAAGAAACTTGAGAATAGCTTTTACAAGGTAATAAATAATACAAATTGTCTAGTTATCTCAACCTTTTTTTTACTAAAAGGGTTACTTATGGTACTAAATCTCTTCTTGTGTCAAGGCAAATCTTCCCACACTACAATCTATATCAATAAGTACTATATGTTAATTTTCAATTAACACAAGCACTATTAGCTACCAATAACCTCCCAATTCTCCTACTTCTCACTCATATTCTCAACAAAGAGGATTGTTAAGATTACAATTTGTTCATACAATCCCTTCAAGCCTCCTTCTAACTCTATCACAATATAACACTTAATATTTCAACTTATCATACTTCAAAACCCCATGATCAAGTTAGGGCTTAACCAAATTTCACCAAACAATAAAGTAGCTTCATATTACCACATATCCAAGATTAATAAATCTAAATCAAACCTTTAGAGTTAATAAAAACCTTTAAAATATAGACTCATGGCTTAATCCATTCAGAGTAAATTCTCCTACTTTCAAATCCCATGGAAAATGAGATGAAAAGGTAGAGTAGAAGGGTAGGAAACTTACTATAGAGTTTGAAGGCTCAATTTATCTTCAAAATCCTCTTAAAATGATGCCTTAGCAGTGTCCAAAGTTTTTTCCTTTGTGTTTTAGGTTTCCCACCATAAAAACTGTCATTTTTTAATGACTTTTAAAAATTTAAGTTGCTTGTTGTGCCGTGCGCCACAGCGCATGCCACACAAGCTGTGGCTCATGACGCAGTGAGCAAAATGTTGATTTTGCTCCCCTCGATGCCACCTAACTTTCATCCTAACTCAATTTAGAGCCAAATATAACCTAAAAATCCAATTAGCAACCCAAAAACATATTTCAATTAATTAATCATATTTTTAACTAATTTATCCCTTAATTAGTCAATTTTTTTAGATTTAAAGTTTTTGGATGTTACATTAATCAAATGGGAAAGATTGAGGTGGATGGGCTATTAATGTAAGTAAATCAATATAGAAGTCATCGAGGCATTCAAGAGCTTTCCTTTAGTGTTGACTTTCTTAATAAGAACTTCATCCTATTGCATGGCATGATGTGATTGTGTTTTACCTCAGGAGTTAAATCTATGTGCTCATGCTCACTAGATGCAATCCCATGCGGTGTTTATGTATAGGGAGTCATCTCACTATGTTAAGGTTTGTGCACAATAGTTGAGACATTTCTGTGCCACTAGGTTACATAGCTAGCAATGGGAACTAATCCTTAACGAAGGTCACATGTTGCAACACCATAATTTTTCCATTACACATGTATACTTTATAGCCCTTTTGACTACTAGGATACCCAATGAAGATGTGTGGCACAAGCTACCTGTGTCGTGGTGCATGGCATAAAAAATGGGTTTCTAAGTTCAAAGAGAGCTCACAAAAAATAGAAAGGAACCAAGGGAAAATGAGAAGAGAAGAGAGAAGAGAGCCAAGGGCCATTAGGGCATGAAATTTTGAAACCTTGGAAGAATTTTCTGACCAATAGTTTATTGCGTAAATTTTATATCCCTTTGAGCTTCAATTCTAATATAATTTCTCTTAGAATAGTTATAAAGAAATTAAATTAAGAAAATTTAAGGGGTTTGTTTCTTACCCTTATGTAATGAAAAGATTCTCGAGGCTCTTATCAGGTTTTGCAACTAGTTTGAGGTTGAATGATAAGACTTTGAAGTTGTAAGCTAAAATTTGCCCTAAACCTGAGGAAGTTAGTAGTGAAATAGAGGAAGAAAAAAATAAGATTAATAGAAGTGATGAAGAGTAGTGAATAAGTGGTGGTGGGCCTAAATTGACTAAGTGGAATTGAATGAACAGCTAGATATAGCTTAGGATAATAATTAAGTATTTTTAGTCAATTTGATTAATTGACTAATAGTGTTAATTATGTATAAATTTTCATGTTACGTATGTGAGTGAACAAGGAAGCTTGTAGAGAAATATTATTAGCTGTGAAAATTCATGAGTAACCTTTCGAGTGATAGAAAGGTTGAGATAATTGAATAACTTACTTTACTTGACTATCTATTATAAATGTGTGTAAATGTTATAGTTATTACATGAAATTGATTCAAACTGAGCATGTTTTAAGCCAGTGCATGATTTGTTGCATAATATAGTTTTTATTAAATAAATAAATTAAAATGTGTATATATATATATATATATTATGTGTATAGTTTGGAAGTAAACCAGTTTGGTGTGAAAGCATAATCGTAAGGGGTGGGAGTTCACCCATTGGGAGAAATAGTAAGAAGTCCCATGACATTCTCCATAGTGCCTAACAGGATGCAATGTTGGAGAATTTTCATCTTCCTAGTGTCTATTGAGGTGCAGTATTGGAGATTATCTCCTTAATGCCCATGAAGGGTGTGATGTTAGAGATCTAAGCTCGTTACCATTATTACGATGTAATGTTAGAATAACAACACCCCATTTAGTGTCATGGGATAGGATAGAATACCTTTGACTAGGTGATTCTACTAATGAAAGTGTACTTAGGGTTAATGATTGTGAATATTAGCCTAATACGAGTCTATGGTTTTAGTTGGGGTAATTTAAAGGTTTAAATAATAGTGATCATGCTTATGAAAGTAGTGATTTTTGGTGAACTATGATTTTATGAAGTGAATCCTATGTTATAAGCTATGTTCATTTATATATTACTTAATACCTGTTTGTAGTTAGTTGTGATAGTTAGTAGAAGTGAGTTATTTTATTATTATGATTATTATCTCACTTGTGGTTACATTTTTATAGGTCAGAATAGTGTACCGAACAAAAGGAAAGACTCAGAGAAAACTTAGAGCTATTAAAGATGTAATGTACAACCTAAAATTTGTGTAATAAACTTAGTTCATTGTGAATATTGTAAATAAAAGTCGCTACAGAATTTGCATGCATATTTTGACTTACGAGTTGTAGTGATTTTGGTAATCTTAGCCCAATGTGTTGAATGTTGTAATTACATGTCAAAAGGCTAAGAACTGGTTGTGAATATGTTGTGAGTATGCTATGAATACATTTATAGTGAATATTTGGTGAATAAACCAGAAATTAGCCAAATTAGAAAGTTGTGGTAACATTAATGGAAAGTCTTTATTTATGTAATGGGCTGTTAAATGGCCAAACTTTGATTTATGTATATGTATGCTGTGATTGTTAGTTAATCAGGTGTGTTTAGACTTTTTGGACTTAGTTCTAAGCTTAATGAGACTAGGTATGTGATTTGAACACTTTAGTGCATTAAATTTTTATTAAAAGTAACTCTTTACACTTGAGTGTCTAAATCTAGATTAGACCATTAGATCATGTCCAAACTTATCTCATTAGCTAATTCATGAAATAAGCTTCATGTAGGCATTTGAACCACTCCGATTGGACATTGTATGTAGAAATGGCACATGCTGGAAGTTCACATTTATGAACTAATATCTGACAGCAAAATTTTTGTCATGTGCACCACGGTGCATAGCTTGGTGAGCCATAGTGCATGACGCAAAAAGAGGTGGTTTATGGCTCGGTGCCATATGCCGTGACACATTACTCAATTTCTAACTTTATTTCTTTGATTTCAAAACATGAAAAGTGCAATGATTGTAGTGTTTTGTCTTCCACTATGCATTGTTTGATGTATATTATTATTTCTACAAATGTTTTATCAAATGAAGTGTTAAGCCTAAACTCTTTAAAGTAATTTAATTGAATACAATTGGGTGTAGAATTGTGGTGATTTAGTTAATTTCTTCTAATACTAAAGTAGTTGATGAGAAAACGGTTTGGTATAGGAAGAGGTTACATTACGACACCCTATGCCAACTTTAACTCAAACACATATAGCCTATTACACTCTTTAGACACTCCAATTTAGTTTCTCAACTTGTAATCCTGAATAAGACAAACATTGCACAAAAGAGTCACCATATAATCATATGTTTTCAACAATTTCATTATAGACCTGATGTTGCATTTGAAATTAGGTATATATAAGACTTTCTCAAGCTTTAACGTATCAGTTAAAGTAGTTGTGCCTATGCCTACAACTACCACACCTTCTCCATTCACAGTCTAAATTAGTAATTGAATTGTGGCTCTTCAAACATCATTTAGCATAATTAGTTCATAGATAATATGGTCAATGGCTCTTTTATCAATCACCCAACTTTATTAAAATTAATCATACTTGCCATGTTAGTATGTGTGCAGTTCTTAGTCATAGTGACATCCATGTCCCCATTAATGTATTTTATGAGTCACTTATATTAGTCTGCTGCCAAACGTAAGATAGGTTTTTCCCTAGCATGACTTTTGCTAACCTAGGGGCTTTTAGTTCCTCTTTATATATCTCCTTCTTGTCCTTTTTGTCATGGCTACTTTTCTTCCAATCTTCAGGATATCCTATTAGCTCACAACTGATCCTTTATGTGACCCAATTTTTTTTTTTGACAATGGTTACACTTAGGTCTCACCTTTTGACTATCCTTAGAACCTTTACTGATCAAGACTTGAAAGGTTGCCCCCTCCATTGAGGGCCTTTACATGGCAAACACTTGTCTTTGCTACTCATTCTTAGTGGCCAAATGACAAGCCTGCCCTAACCTTGGTGCTAGTATTATGCTTAGAATATAGGTTTTAATGGTACTTGATTCCTTATCAAGAACCATGAAAAATTCTCACAAATGCCCCCTCTCCTTCATTTTGACTAGTTGTTTCCCAACATTACAAGTGCAACCTCAACAATTACGCTTCGGTAATGGCATAATCATCTCTATTTCATCCCATAAACTCTTGAGCTGAATACAACAAACTTGTCACACTATACTAGATCTTAAAATTTGAGAAACTAATATGAAAAGATAATATCTGCTTAGTATTACCAAAATATACTGTACATAATACACTATCATGGTAAATAAGAGTTAATTAATTCTAATAACTCACTATGATAGAAAAGGGTTAAATAAAATATTGTAAAACCATTTAAAGTTAGTGTCCTAATGAACCCTTTTAAAACATTAGTTGAGCTCAACACATGATTAAAAATTAAAGTTTAATTAAGGAAGTATAAGGGTTAAATTAGAAAATAAATAAAAAGGGGACAAAATAGTAATTTCCCTAAAAAAAAGTTGTAACCAACATGTCATTCACTATGAGCCTTCTCCCTCATTGTGTCATGTGCTATAGCACATTATGTAGTTCATGATAGCATGCCAAAATGAACTTCTTGTTCGATAGTGAGGCATAGCGAAAGATTAAAATTTTAAATTCTTTATCCTGATATGGACCGAATGAAATCGTTTAAGTCAATGTGTAAAGAAGAGTTACCTTTTTTGTGCTTCACGTGTTTTCTCTTTAAGAGTTTGGATCTTAGGAGTTGAAATGGCATATCTTCTCCCTCTATTGGTATCCACACGAACAACTTTATAACTCAAATAGTGTGCTAGCGCTACTAACGTCCGTTCATCTATGAACATCAGTTTACTTTTTCTCTAGGGTGTTTTGGGACTCTCAAAGTATTTGATTGTCAGAACTTTTCTAACTCTCTTAAAACCAATAGAGCACGTCCCTTTTCTATCTTATTTATAGAATAGGGATTTGTTTTCCTTTTAATGAGCCAATGAAAATATTAGATTAAATTTATCTCATAAATAAAATCTATAATATTATATCTAATTTAGATTTATCTTATAAATTTAAACTATAGAACTGACATGATATTCTCTTATATCATGTTAATTATTAAATTTAATCTATCATATAAAATTAAATTTAAAACTAACACAATATAATATAGTATAATATAATATAATATAATATATATCACATATACATATTATATTATACATACATACATATATATATATATATATATATGAATATATATATATCATATATATATATGCACACATCAATATATATATATATATATATATATTATATATCATATACATATACATATATATACAGATATATATTTCAAATATATATATAATTATATTTTGAATTTTTATATTTCATATAAATATATATATAAATATTTATGAAATAAATATTCAAATATATATATATAATTTATTCACCCTACAGTACATTCATTGAATCTAGACATATTCCAAATTCATTGAAGTTGGGCTGTTCTTGTGTGTAACCTTGTAAGCCCATATGAAGTTGGCAACAGGCTAATTACGCTATTAACCTACAAGTCATAAGTGGTCTTTACCAAGACATTGCAACTACCTAATTCATATGGGGATTAATGATCTGATGTAACCTATCATGTAACCGTATCACATTCCTTTTGTCACGTGATATTTTGGTCAAGTATGATACATGAAATTATCATTCTCCTTTATCTAACCATTACTTTCTTAATCTCTGAGTGAACTAGCTATAGCAATGAAAAAACTCTTTTCATTGTAGTATAGCCATACATTTTCTTAGTCTTACTCATCAAAGGAACTAGTAATATCTCTCAATTAATATGAGGGATAAATTTCACCTTGACTACTCATATTCTTATACATGAATATCACTAAACTCAATCATAGCCTTTACGATCACCTGATCAAAGGTGACTTTTGACTAGGTCAAAGTTTAATGGTCATCATATGAGAATCCATGATGATCTTAGGTCAAATAGCTTAGTGATATGGTTATATATGAGGTAAGCTTATTACTTATACCATGTAGCTTTCTCATAGCAGGTTGTTTCAGAGCCTTGTACTCTTTCAAATGCCTATGACTTTGATTTATATCTCTATAATTAATTAAAGTCATACTAGTCATATTTCATCTATGATCCCTTAAAGATGATTGATTAGGAACATTTAGGACAATCACTATAGTTTGTCCAAGGATATAGTTATCATAGTGAACATGCAATTAATATGATAAAAAAGAGAAATTTATTAAATAACAATGTTTATTGTACAATAATTGGCCCTAGGATACAATTTCCAACACTTCTAGTGTGTACCATTTCTTCATCTAATTTTTGATTACGATGATTCAAATGTCCACATGAATCTTATTCATTTATCTAGCAAATGACACTGGTTTCATTTCAAAATAAAAAATTCATTTAAAAGTTGGACACCTATGTGCAAAATGGTCACTTTTCCTAAAGCAAAGTGCAACCAAGTATTCCAAAACAAATCATTTGCTATTAGCCTCAACTGAGCTTGAACCTTACCCGATGGGCTGACAAACACCTGATTGAATAGTTATACAAGCAATCATGCAATTCAAACAAGATTTGACCAATCAAAGCCCCCTATTTTAATCAATGGAGCCCATATTGAACCCAAGTCTAGCATGTTCACATCACATATTCCTCAATAAGCTCCTTAAGTTTTTTTGATAAGGTTGCCATAGTATATAAAATAGAGATATTAAATGATGAAAGACATGCAAGGAACTCGAATAAAACATGCATTGAATTGTACCAAAAAATTGTATTGAAAGAATGTTTGTGCTATTTATAGTTAACAAATTTGTTTGGATGAAAATAAGTGTAAGAACTATGCGAGTTATTTATACTTTTCAGTCTAATAATAAACATTACTCATAGTCATGAACATTAATAAAATTAATTCCATGTAGATTTATATATAACAATTGTTTCATGTGGTATTAATAATGAGTCCTTATCTAGAAAGAGAATAATGACATTCTTGTCATTTAACACTATCAATGACTTAATTATCTAAGAAATAATTAGGTAGATTAAGAACACCACATCATTTGTGGTCTTTCTAATTAAAATGCTCTAAGTAATCTAAGTAAAATCCTATGTGACATTTTTTAAATTGATTTTATTTTAATAACATCATGCACATTTGATTTCTTGCTTTTTCTCTCTCTATTATTATTAATATTAGAATCAATTTATATTTAATGCCATCTAAATATCATATTTTTATTAAACAGACCACAAAGGATGTAGTATACCTAGTCTACCTAAGTATTTCTCTAATTAGCTAGCAAGCATCATCTAGAGTGGGGATTGATTCTAAAATTACATACGTATGAACCTGCATACACACATACACATGTATGAATGTATGCATGTGAGACTCAAGCCTTTAGAGTTTGGGATGAGTGCATTTCCTAATTTTAAGCTTTTCATATTTTTTTAGACACAAGGAATATATTATGCCAACACCAGCGGCTAGTTTCTCTCAAGTTATTGAGAACAAATGAATAATGATAGACATCTCCCAACTAGCGGTTGTTATATGTAAAGGAGTCGAGCTTTCAATCCCCAACTACTTGCTATTAAGTGACGAGAGCGGCCATTCACATTAATTTGAGTTGGTTTAAGCTATTCATTTGTATTGATATATATATATATATATATATAGTAATAAATTCTTATAAAATAGGTGACAAATGTCAGACACAAATTTTATGCTGACAAACTACAAACCAGATCTAAATTAATTTTTCCTAAAGTACCTAGAAAATGAAGAGGCAGAAAAACACTTTAAAAAATTAACTAATTCATATTCCAAAATAAGAATATCCATTGTTGTCAAATTCTTGGTATTGACTTTTCAAGTTTATCATTTTTATATTTCTAACTTATAAAATCAGGTCAAAATACTCATAATCTTGAACTAGAAGTAAACTTGATTAACTCATGAGTTGAAACTTTGAGTTTATTTTATTTTTTATGTTTTTAACTTACAAAATCCTATCAACTTGCTAATCAATTCAAATTGGATGTAAACTCAGTTAAATTCATGATTGACTAGTTAAATTTGTAAACTCATTGATTTTTTTTTTATTGAGTTAAGTATATTTTGTAGAACTTAGTTCATAGAAGTGGTAAAATTTGGTTCAAAGAAAAAAAAAACTCAATAATCAAAAAAGAAAAGTGTTCAATTGGAACATGAAAATGTGACTAAATTGGTCTTAGTTACTCTTCAGGATGGAGTGGAAAAAGGGGGCAAATTCTTGAACGAGGAAAAGGATCCAAAGAATATTTCAATAATATATATTATATATAAAATGAATTTCAATAGTTAATTAATTTCAATATTGATTATTTATTGAAATCTTATATTTTAATAAAATAATATTTTATTAAAACTAATTTTAATTAAAAAAATGCCAAAGATAAGTTGTCCTATTTTAAATTTCTATGTTGAGTATGATAACATATCAATGGAGATGGATTTAATTTTAATGATTTAGATTTGAAATTTATTTTTTGGTAAAAAAATTTGACATATATTTAAATGAAATTGTAGTCATATTTTATATTTTAATTATTTAATCATTTAATTTTAATGATTATTTATTAATAGAGATAAACTCTTACGAATTTATAATCCAAGTTTAATCTTCATCATGAGTTTACTTATACTTATAAGTTTTACAACATTGAGAATATCAGTATAAAAGATATTTCATTCTTAATGAAAAATCATCATTACTTTGAATAAAACTTGTATTCAATGCATTACTTAATAATTTGCTTCTCTCTTAATCCAATCTTCATCGGCAAAACTGTCCATGCATGTAACCTTAATTTTTTTAATGTTTTTAAACTATTAAAATTAAGCAAATCAATGAGGAACCAGTGTTTTGTTCGATAAAAAAAAAAAAGAGCAACTCACTTGAATTTTGATATTAAAAGAATGATGATTGTACACCAAAACTGGTAGCAAAGGAAAATTTTGGTGATGTAATACCAACTTATAATTAACTATTACAATAACCGATATATTAACGTTTGAAAAAAGTGGCCTTGTTGAGTATAATAAGATCTTTTACACTGATATTCTTATTTCTAAAATCAAGTCTGCAAAAATGTTCACGTAAGTCTGGTCTCCGACCATCTTTTAAGTCATATTATAATATGACTTTAAAAAAATTTCACTTTTTTTTTTGCAAAAACAAATTTACACGTGTTTATTATAGACTTTAAAGTAAACCCACTAATTAACGTTGCAAGAGAACCTGAAAAGAAAGACGTGGGGATCAGTTTTGCAAAATTAAATACAATCATTTTTTTAAAAAATAAAATCTGGGTTCAATGCTAATTGTAGAGAGCATATTGTTTCTCTGTCTCTCTCTCTCTCTCTCTCTCTCTCTCTCTCTCTCTCTATGAGGAGTTTGATCAACCGTAATTTGATCCAATGGAAAGAATTTGATAACTTTTAAATAAGGTCAGTTATTCAACTCAAGCACTTGAATCTAAATTAGTTTGTATGTACTATGTTCTGACTACTAAATAATTTTTATCACAAGAAAGCTTATGATGTGATAATTGATCAAGATTTTATTATTTAGGAAAACATAATCTTTAGTCTTTATAGTTTATTAATTTTTATTTTTTCTCCCTGTATTTTTTTCTGATATTTTCAGTTCTTATATTTTTTTAGCAAAATTCAATGAAACTATTGGGACCAAATATTAATAGAATTCAATTTAAAATGAAAATATTTTTTAAATTATTTTGCAGAATAAAATAATTGTTTACTGAAAAAAATTAAGAATATAAGATACAAAACATGGACAATTCAAATTAAATATCAACTACTCAAATTTTGGGTTAAAAAAATGAATACGGTATATTAGCACTAAAATCCAAGGATTTCAAATAAAACAACAGAGATAGAATTGATTCATAATTCGTAGAATCTAGAGAAGAACAAGAAATTCATATTCTATTTCATATATTATGAAAAGATTTGTTTCTCCAAAAATATAAAGTACGTTACTTTTGCAAAATGCAATTGAAGATTTAAATTAAAGTTGTTCGTTCTTTTTAAAATTATCTAATCTAAATTTTACATATAAAAACGTGTAGCCTTTATGTTCATCCCTATCAATCCCAATTTTTCTTTATGTTTTTGTTTGTTTTTATTTACAATGTTCATTCTAAGCACCCCTTCGTTGATGGAGATTCCTTAGCCCACCGCACTAAAGAGAGATAAACAATAATCAAAATCCTATTCCATAAAGATATATAATGCATATTGAGTTCCATATAATATATCTGTTTTCAATTAAAATTAAAGAAATGGTATATATATTTATATAACTACAAACAGTGGTAAAGCCACGTTCATTTGAGGGAGGCAAATGCACCCCTTCATATCCAAAAAAAAAAAAAATACATAGATAGCATGGAAAATTTATAACCTTGTATCTCATATTTTTAGCATTTTAAACTCTCCAGATTCAATAAAAATATTTGAGTCTAAATTTATTCTATAACAACCTTCTCTATATTTTTAGCCAACAAAATATGAATATATTTTGTCCAAATAAAAATATGTATAATTTTACTTATGCTATTATATTTTTTGCCTAATGTAATTACTTTTAAAATTTTAAAATATCATTTTTTAATTATTAGTTTTTGAATTTTATTTTTTTGTACCCCTAACTTAAGGTCCTAACTTTGCCACTAATTATGAAAACTATTAATTGTTAAGAGTTAACTGTAAATAACTGAATGTTAACAACTTTACTCAGTTAAAAATGTGTATTGAATATTTTATATTTGTTACTGAAACAATACTATCAATTTATATTACTTGCTACTTTTCTACCACTCCTATGATCATGATATAGAAATATAGGTCAACTTGCTTGAATTAGTAAATTGTTAAATTAGTGAGTTGACCATTTTAATAAATGCTTTGTTGATGATTGTTTCAACTATAATTTTAATCATTAATTCTTAAACTAATGCCTTCACTGGTTTAATGACCTTGCCCATCATGATTGAATTATTACATATTAAATGAAATCATATAAATTTCATCTCACAGTATAAAGAAAAAAAATGGAGAATAATTAAGAAACAAGGAAGTAATATGTGAGTGGATCTGAGTCAATATGAAAAGTTTTACATCAAATAAAATTAAATTAATAATTAATATATAATAAAATTGAAGAACCCCATAAACTTAAATTCCAAGATTTAGAGTTTGAAATGTGGTGTCTTTCCATTGCTCATTTTGTGCTCTCTTAATTATAGTTTCCCGGGTGGTTGCTTCCTAACAATATGCGGACAGATATATTTTATTGTTAATTGTTGAAGGCATTAAAAATAGTTTTGTGAGTGGAATATAACTCCTGTGCTCCTAATATTAAAAATAACAAATACTATTGAACAATGATAATAAAATATCATAATCATAAATTTATAATAGGGATCATGTATAAAATAAACGTCACGTCAAGCTTTTTGTATATTTCGACACACAAAACAGTGTTTAAAAGAATCATAAATTCATAATAATGCAACTCGGAGAGACAGATAGACACGGCTTATGATGAATTGAGACATGCATGTTGATAAAGGTGACGTAGCAAATAGTTCTACCAGGTTTGGTATATAAATAGTGATTGCCTTCCAAAGCTTTTGTTAACACACACTAGCTTGTTTAAGTGTGCGTTCTCTTCCATCAATACTTTCTCTCTCTACTCTCTCTCTTGTATAAGAAATGGTGAGTGAGACTAAGCTTCTAGGATGTTGTGGAAGGTTTCTTGAGAGTTCAAAACATCACTTTGCTACGATTGCATTGCAATTTGGATACGCAGGCATGAATGTTATCACTAAGGTTTCATTAAACCGAGGTATGAGCCACTATGTCCTTGTGGTTTATCGTCACGCCTTTGCAACTGCAGTTATCGCCCCGTTTGCGTTCATCTATGAAAGGTTTGTTCGTGTTAGATTCTTTATATTAAATATGTTTAAAGATAATCTACTTTATCAAAATAACTTAAGTCATTTAGTTAGACACACTTTTAGTTTTATATATTCTTAATTTATCTTTTAATTTCTAGATGTGAGGCCTCTTTAACTTATTTATTTCTAACAACTTTTACTGTTAGGTAAAAACTATATGAGTAGTAAAGCTCATTTTCTTTGTACATATGACTATATAGTACTAATTTTGAGTAAATTTTCATTGTTCAATTGCTCATATATACTTGTATTGTGGTTCAATGTCGCAGGAAAGCTCAGCCAAAGATAACATTCCCAATATTCATGCAAATTTTCATCCTTGCTCTTCTTGGGTTTGTTTCTTTTACTTGTAGTAAGAATTATAGTAACAATAATTAATGATTAAATTTAACCATTTTGTTTGCATATATTAAGTATATATATTATTATTTTGTTCTTGAAACAGACCTGTGATTGATCAAAACTTCTACTATGCTGGGCTGAAATTCACATCCCCAACTTTCTCTTGTGCAATGAGCAACATACTTCCTGCCATGACTTTTGTGATGGCAGTTTTATGCCGGTAACAACTAAATTGAATTTTATTTTATTTTATTTTTAGTAATTTTTGATTAACTCTCTACACTGATTATCTTATTAATAAGTGTATATATAAAGATTTTTAGCTCATGCATCAACATATCTTATTTACAAAAATTTTAACCAGTGCTGAAATTATTAGGTGCTAAAAATAATTTCTATAATAGCATCATCTCTCTATCTCTCCTCTTCTTGTATGGTTCAGTTGCCACAGAGGATGTTTGATTACCATATTAGACATCAAGAGTGGTGAGAACTCTCATCTAATAAGTGGATCCCACCTCTTCCGTTGTCTCTCCTTTCACTTTAGGACGATCTTGGCTAATAATATTCTCATTGTATAAGTTTTTACTCTAGGAAATCAATTCTTGTTATTAGATATTAAGTTGGTCACAGTGGTATGCTAAACAAAAATAAAGAGAGTGGCCAGTGATCACTCACTTGGTAAGTGGGGCCCTCCACCTTCTCTTTCCCTTTATTTACTGTGTGGTCCTGCATATTAACTAACAATTATCTTCTTCTGCACATGAGCTTTTTTTGCTTTGCTTTTGCTTTTGATGAAGAAACTAATTTTTGGAACATTGAAATTATGTTGGAAATTAATTAGGATGGAAAAGATTAACATGAAGAAGATGAGGTGTCAAGCAAAGGTGGTGGGGACCATAGTGACAGTGGCTGGGGCCATGTTGATGACACTGTACAAAGGCCCCATTGTGGAGTTGCTGTGGACCAAACATTATGCTCACCGCTACTCTCACATCACAACCAATAATCTTCAAACCACACACACTTCAACTTCTTCCTCAGACAAACAATGGTTCATTGGCTCCATTTTCCTTATCATTGCCACCTTTGCCTGGGCTTGCCTTTTGTTTTACAAGTAAGAACACCACAATAAACCCTTCAGTTATTTCTACTAGTTATTGATTCTCATGTGTACTTAATAATTATATTAGTGAGTGTATATAAATAGCATTGAAGGACAATTTCATCTTTAAACTATAGGTCCAATAGCATCTAAAATCTTAAACTCATTTTTTTTATAATGTTCCTCTTCAACTTTTTAAAACGGTGCAGTGTCTCTTTTATTATTAACAAAGTTAACTTTAATCATTAATTGACAAAAAAAAATCTTAGAATTATAAAAAAGGACTAAAAAATTACAAACAAGGACACAAAAATACAGAAAAGGACTTATAAAAATTCTTTTCTTGATATTTTTCATAATTTTTTGGGTATTTGTTGGTAATTTTTGGATAAACTAATAGTCAAGATTTACATTTGTTAATGGTAGCAGCAATATTGTACCACTTTGAAATGTTAAAAGCAAACATTACACAAAATATGAGTTTAAGGATTTGGACGCTTTTGAAGTTCTAGCTTAAGAGAAAATTTACAATTTTACCCTGTGAGTGTGTGTGTGTGTGTGATGTTTATTATATGACATTTATGTGGAATTGATAAGATCAATGAATGGTATTGAACAGGCAAAAGCATTGGAGACATACAAGAATCATAATCTCAGTCTGACATCACTAATGTGCTTCATAGGGACACTTCAGGCAATTGCTGTTACATTTGTGATGGAACACAATCCTTCTGTGTGGAAGATTGGCTTTGACATGAACTTGCTTGCTGCTGCCTATGCTGTAAGATGATGATGATGATGATGATAAGAAACATACTTTTCTTTTGACCCATAATATTTTTATTTCCCTAATTATTAATATTAATCAATTAATTAATTGATATTTGTGAAATAATGTTTTAGGGGATTGTGACATCAAGCTTAACATACTATGTACAAGGACTGGTGATCAACAAGAAAGGCCCTGTCTTTGCAACTGCCTTTAGCCCTTTGATGATGATTATTGTGGCCATCATGGGCTCCTTCATCCTTGCTGAAAAAATTTATCTTGGAGGGTATTTATCTATCTATTTGGCTACATATATTCTAAATTTTTCAGAAATTATATACAGTTGTTCATTCTATTTTTAAAAATTACTCAAGCTTTCATCAAAAATAAAAATTAAATTTCATAGACCTTTGAGAGTTTCAAAAACTACATAGATATCCCATCTCTATTGTCATGAGAAGTTTAATTTGTGAATTTATAATCTTAAAAGAACATAAAAATTTATGTAATTTGAATACGGAATTTTATATTATTTACAATTTATTTTAAAAGAGCTTTACATAAATTTTGATGATAAAGAAAATGTATCTAATATTCTTATAATTTTTTTAAAAAATAGCCTATTAGGTGGGAATGTACTTTAAACTTTTAAAGGAAAAAATATAAATTCAAAGAGAAAAGTCTTTCAAAACACTGTATTTAATGGGAGAAACCCTTCAATTTATAAAGGGAAAATGACATAAAAGCCCCAAAATAAGGAATTCATGACAAGTAGGTCCCCCACTAGCATTTTCTGAAAAGTCAACTATAAATACTGATTTAGCTGGACAGTTTTAAATTTAAGAATTCCAATTGTAAATAAAAACTTAATTTCTAAATATAATTCATAGTCTACAATTGCAGTTCATATTTGTAGCTATTTGAATCAATATTTGTGATTCATATTTCAAAAAAAAAATTTGTGGGGACTTAACTGTCATTAATTCTCTATTTTGGGATCATTCTTCCATTTAGATACTCACTTTGCTCGTAGAAACTCCCCGACATGGGATTCATAACCAAAAAAAAAAAAACCTGTTTTGTGTTTGTGGGTTTTATATTTTTTGGAAATTGATATATTGTGATAATTTCATCTTCTTTTTTCGCTTTCTATTATTGTTTGGACCTATTAATATTAATCGAGAATAATTCACTTTTGTGTGGGTGCAGTGTTATTGGGAGCATCTTAATAGTTATTGGATTGTACTCTGTCTTATGGGGAAAGCATAAAGAAAGAGTGGAAAGTAAAGTGAATGAAGTAGATCAAGATATAGCCTTACCAATGAAGGCCTCTCCAGTTGATGCGAATAATAATAATAATAATAATAATAAGTATGCAGATGACAAACAATTAACAATCAACGAAGCAAAATCAGAGAAAGGAGATAAATCCATCAGTAAGATTGATTCAGTTCACATTAGCATGCCTCACTCCAACCAAGAGCCAAAAGCTTAATTATATACGCGACTGGAATAATATCAATGGAGATTTTTGTTTCATTTTGGGATTTCCTTGGATCCTTTTCATAATTGAAGGGGTCTTGTTTGGTGTATTATTACATATGTAGCTGCATAATTTTGAAGCAAACTTTCAAGTGATTGTATTATCAGTTTAATTAATTAAAAATGCAGAGACATGTTTCTCTTTTTTTTTTTCTTTTTCCTTTTATCTTCTTCATCTGGCTTCTGCTTGATTAATCAGTGATTTTCTTTTTTGAGAAGAATTAATGATTTTCTTTAGTTTATATATTTTGTTTGTGGAAGAATATCCATATATAGCTGACATCTGATTCAGATTCCGCCAAGGGTGATAAGGGTATGGCATTTTATGACACATACAAGTCATGCATAATAGGTAAAATACAATGAATTTTCATTATTTTTCATAAAATTATTAAAACCTCTCATTTAATTTATCCCTTTTCGTGATACAAGATAAATAAATAATTTTTTTGAACAAAATTGAACTTATTTTTCCAATATTTAAACCTATTAAAAGATGTATAAAATGGTTAAAAGAAAGATAATTTGGTTAAAATATGTATAAAACATAAATTATCCTCTCATCCAATTTTTTTTTTTTTTTGGGGCCAGAAGACTATCAATGAGTGATATATAACTTCTTGTAAACAAGTGCGTCTAAATATAGATGCTAATAACACATTGAATTATTAAGAGAATATGCTTTGTCCATGCCCATTTGAAACGCATGCAAGTGATGCTTCCTTCCACTATTTACTAACAAAATTATTCCTTTGGTAGTATATGGGATTCTCTGTATCTGACCTTAGTTATTTTGATTCTTTTGTTTACATTGGGATTCTCTGTATCTGACCTTAGTTATTTTGATTCTTTTGTTTACATTCTTCATTATTGGAATATTGTGATGGTGCTTTGTATTGTTGATTATTTGATATCATTCCCATTGAGTCTGGTTCTGCTTTATATATATATATATATATATAGTGAGGAATGAGGATGCTGAATTTGTAGAAATTACATTCTTAGCATATACATAAATACTAAGGAGAAGGAGAGGAATTCTTCTCTTAATATATCATAGCTCATGTCTAATTTTGATTAAACTGAAAGGTAAGTATATATCATGAAAATGGGAAAAAATAGATTATTTTTCATTGATTGATCGATAGAAGTGGACAGAGAACATTGCAAAGTAAGCTTATTTTCAATTGTAGGATTTTTGTTTTATTTTTATTTGGATTCAATAAGATGTGAATTCAACAAGGGTTGTTAGTTATAAGTTTTTTTTTTTATTTTAAACTATCCTATCAATCCAGTTGCAACTCACATTTTAAAAAAAAAAATTTGTAGCCACATATATAACAACGAAATTTTTATTTAACAAACTTAGCCAATGTAAGACACATTCAAGATACATAAAACATATATTTATGTGAATTATAATATATTGGAGAAAATTTTCAACAACTATACAAAGTGAAACAAAGTAGAAAAACACTAAACCAATAATTAAATATCAATTTTGGTCAATAAAAACAAGATGTTAGAAAACAATGTTCTTAATTTTAAGAACAATATTACATTAACCCAGGTTTAATGGAAAGTGGCCATGATCCTTCACCTTCCTTAAGACACTTTAAAACTCCTTTGGCATCCTTTCCTTCTATCACTCCTTGTAGATTTAGTCTTTAATCATATTGTAATCCACTTAAGTGTGATCCTTCCATTGTGGCCTAACTATACTCATGAACACTTTGAGGATTTTGAAGCTAAACCAAGAAACAATGGATTTTGAAACACTATGGTTTGATGTATGAGATGAGAGAAGAAGACTGGTGGAGTTAGATTATAATTTTGATGGTTGGAACATGAATTATGGGAGAGAGAAGGTAAGATGGAGATGAAGAACGTGAACAACAATGGAGAGAGAATGGAGACGGGTGGCTACCAAAATGAGGGTGAATGAAAGAATGAATGCTAAAATTAAAATTAGGGTAGTTTGATTCAAGTCTAGGGTAAAAGGACCTAACTCAAGTGTTGAGTAAATGGGTGAAAAATGAACTAAGGTAACTTTAATCTTTACTGGGGTAAAATGGATGAAAATTTAGATGAAAATGGTTTGAAAATTGAATTAAATAAAACTAAAGGCAATGGGAAATTAAGAGAGAGTGAGTGGAATTAAAATGTGGTATGATGCGTGCAAGATTGTGCACGACTTATACTTTCACCCCAAAACTCAAGTATTTTTCCTCTTGACTTATCTAGTATTTCAATCCAATGGTCCTCGGATGCCAAATCCAAGGTACATCTCTATACAAATAAACATGACGCAATATCAAAGTTCAAAGCATATAGATAATATTTGCATTTTTCTGATTAAAATTAATTCCCAAATATATGAAAAAATACAATTAAACAATAAAAGCAATTATGAAATCACAAAAAGGC